>NC_141009.1:3287390-3295958 GCF_052327205.1 Somniosus microcephalus | reverse complement strand
GGGGGAGGAAAGGGGGGAGGAAAGGGGGGGGAAGAAGGGGAGGGGGGAAGAAGGGGGAGCGGGGAAGAAGGGGGAGGGGGAGGGGGGAAGAAGGGGGAGGGGGAAGAAGGGGGAGGGGGGAAAGGGAGGGGGGAAGGGGGAGGGGGGGAAGGGTGGAAGGGGAAGGGGGGAAGAAGGGGGAGGGGGAGGTGGGAGGAAGGGGGGAGGGGGAAGAGGGGGGAGGGGGGGGAGAAGGGGGAGGGGGGTGCCTCCTCGAGCCCCGCCCCCCGATCTCACGAGCCCCGCCCCCCCGCCCACCCGAGGCCCGATCTCCCGAGGCCCGATCTCCTGAGCCCCGCCCCCCCGATCTCCCGAGCCCCGATCTCCCAAGGCCCCGCCCCCGATCTCCCGAGCCCCTCCCCCTGATCTCCCGAGCCCCGCCCCCCCGATCTCCCGAGGCTCGCCCCCCCCGATCTCCTGAGGCCTGATCTCCCGAGCCCCGACCCCCGCCCGAGCCGGCTTCAAGAGCAGAGAGAGAGACGCCGCCGCGCAAACCGACCGCGTGAGGCCCGGCCGGACTCAATTCGCGCGCGCTGACTCCTGCCCCACCTGCCTTTACTAAGATGGTGGCGGTGGCGACGCTCGGCTTAGGCCCGCCCCCTCCAGCCTTCACAAAAATGGCGGCGATCGCGAGCCGCTTGTTGAGCGCGACGGGAGGTGCCTAGCTTGGGCGTGGCTGGGGCAACAGAGGCCCAGAGTTATAGGCCTGGAAAAAACGGTGAAAGGTAGGAATATTCTAGATGTTAGAGAAAAGATTTACAAATTAATTAACTTTTTTAAAAAACAATTTGTGTTTTAAAAGCAACTTTTTTTTTGCTGGAAATGTAGATTTGAAAAGAAACACGCAGAAAATGGGAAAAAGAAATGAACAGTTTGGAATCAAGATGGCGGCCACTCACCTCGGTTCAGAATGATAAGGCCCGCCCACACACGCACCGATTGGTCAACCGTCAGGTCACTGAACTGTAGGATTGGTCAATCATCACGTCACTCAACTGTAGGATGGCCCCACCCCGCACACACAATGAACCCGCCCTCACTCGATGCAAATGAGCGGATAATGAGCGGAATTTTGAACGTTTTTTGGATACCGTCGGCACAATTTTTGTCCGAGCAAAAAGTAAATATGCCTACAAGAGTCCCCTAATGATGAGCTTTCTTTTGATATAACACATGTGTAGGTACGCTCTATAACTTTTGATTGTATAGCCGGACAGAGAGACAGACAGAGAGACAGACAGAGAGACAGACAGAGAGACATATCCTTTTATATATATAGATACAGGAGCGTTATACCCAGTAACACATGGTGTGTTATTATATAATATATACAGAGTGTTATACCCAGTAACACACGGTGTGTTATTATATAATATATATACAGAGCGTTATACCCAGTAACACGGTGTGTTATTATATAATATATACAGAGTGTTATACCCAGTAACACATGGTGTGTTATTATATAATATATACAGAGTGTTGTACCCAGTAACACGGTGTGTTATTATATAATATATACAGAATGTTATACCCAGTAACACACGGTGTGTTATTATATAATATATACAGTGTGTTATACCCAGTAACACGGTGTGTTATTATATAACATATACAGAATGTTATACCCAGTAACACACGGTGTGTTATTATATAATATATACAGAGTGTTATACCCAGTAACACATGTTGTGTTATTATATAATATATACAGAGTGTTATACCCAGTAACACATGGTGTGTTATTATATAATATATACAGAGTGTTATACCCAGTAACACACGGTGTGTTATTATATAATATATACAGAGTGTTATACCCAGTAACGCACGGTGTGTTATTATATAATATATACAGAGCGTTATACCCAGTAACACATGGTGTGTTATTATATAATATATACAGAGTGTTATACCCAGTAACACATGGTGTGTTATTATATAATATATACAGAGTGTTATACCCAGTAACACATGGTGTGTTATTATATAATATATACAGAGTGTTATACCCAGTAACACATGGTGTGTTATTATATAATATATACAGAGTGTTATACCCAGTAACACACGGTGTGTTATTATATAATATATACAGAATGTTATACCCAGTAACACACGGTGTGTTATTATATAATATATACAGGAGTGTTATACCCAGTAACACACGGTGTGTTATTATATAATATATACAGAGGGTTATACCCAGTAACACACGGTGTGTTATTATATAATATATACAGTGTTATACCCAGTAACACACGGTGTGTTATTATATAATATATACAGAGTGTTATTATATAATATATACAGAGGGTTATACCCAGTAACACACGGTGTGTTATTATATAATATATACAGTGTTATACCCAGTAACACACGGTGTGTTATTATATAATATATACAGAGTGTTATACCCAGTAACACATGGTGTGTTATTATATAATATACACAGGAGTGTTATACCCAGTAACACACGGTGTGTTATTATATAATATATATACAGAGCGTTATACCCAGTAACACATGGTGTGTTATTATATAATATATACAGAGTGTTATACCCAGTAACACATGGTGTGTTATTATATAATATATACAGAGTGTTATACCCAGTAACACGGTGTGTTATTATATAATATATACAGAATGTTATACCCAGTAACACACGGTGTGTTATTATATAATATATACAGGAGTGTTATACCCAGTAACACACGGTGTGTTATTATATAATATATACAGAGGGTTATACCCAGTAACACATGGTGTGTTATTATATAATATATACAGAGGGTTATACCCAGTAACACACGGTGTGTTATTATATAATATATACAGAGTGTTATACCCAGTAACACACGGTGTGTTATTATATAATATATACAGAATGTGATACCCAGTAACACACGGTGTGTTATTATATAATATATACAGGAGTGTTATACCCAGTAACACACGGTGTGTTATTATATAATATATACAGAGGGTTATACCCAGTAACACACGGTGTGTTATTATATAATATATACAGAGTGTTATACCCAGTAACACATGGTGTGTTATTATATAATATATACAGGAGTGTTATACCCAGTAACACACGGTGTGTTATTATATAATATATACAGAGGGTTATACCCAGTAACACACGGTGTGTTATTATATAATATATACAGAGTGTTATACCCAGTAACACACGGTGTGTTATTATATAATATATACAGAGTGTTATACCCAGTAACACACGGTGTGTTATTATATAATATATACAGAGTGTTATACCCAGTAACACACGGTGTGTTATTATATAATATAAACAGAGTGTTATACCCAGTAACACATGGTGTGTTATTATATAATATATACAGAGTGTTATACCCAGTAACACACGGTGTGTTATTATATAATATATACAGAGTGTTATACCCAGTAACACACGGTGTGTTATTATATAATATATACAGAAGTGTTATACCCAGTAACACACGGTGTGTTATTATATAATATATACAGAGTGTTATACCCAGTAACACACGGTGTGTTATTATATAATATATACAGAAGTGTTATACCCAGTAACACACGGTGTGTTATTATATAATATATACAGAGTGTTATACCCAGTAACACACGGTGTGTTATTATATAATATATACAGAGTGTTATACCCAGTAACACATGGTGTGTTATTATATAATATATACAGAGTGTTATACCCAGTAACACATGGTGTGTTATTATATAATATATACAGAGTGTTATACCCAGTAACACGGTGTGTTATTATATAATATATACAGAATGTTATACCCAGTAACACACGGTGTGTTATTATATAATATATACAGGAGTGTTATACCCAGTAACACACGGTGTGTTATTATATAATATATACAGAGGGTTATACCCAGTAACACATGGTGTGTTATTATATAATATATACAGAGGGTTATACCCAGTAACACACGGTGTGTTATTATATAATATATACAGAGTGTTATACCCAGTAACACACGGTGTGTTATTATATAATATATACAGAATGTGATACCCAGTAACACACGGTGTGTTATTATATAATATATACAGGAGTGTTATACCCAGTAACACACGGTGTGTTATTATATAATATATACAGAGGGTTATACCCAGTAACACACGGTGTGTTATTATATAATATATACAGAGTGTTATACCCAGTAACACATGGTGTGTTATTATATAATATATACAGGAGTGTTATACCCAGTAACACACGGTGTGTTATTATATAATATATACAGAGGGTTATACCCAGTAACACACGGTGTGTTATTATATAATATATACAGAGTGTTATACCCAGTAACACACGGTGTGTTATTATATAATATATACAGAGTGTTATACCCAGTAACACACGGTGTGTTATTATATAATATATACAGAGTGTTATACCCAGTAACACACGGTGTGTTATTATATAATATAAACAGAGTGTTATACCCAGTAACACATGGTGTGTTATTATATAATATATACAGAGTGTTATACCCAGTAACACACGGTGTGTTATTATATAATATATACAGAGTGTTATACCCAGTAACACACGGTGTGTTATTATATAATATATACAGAAGTGTTATACCCAGTAACACACGGTGTGTTATTATATAATATATACAGAGTGTTATACCCAGTAACACACGGTGTGTTATTATATAATATATACAGAAGTGTTATACCCAGTAACACACGGTGTGTTATTATATAATATATACAGAGTGTTATACCCAGTAACACACGGTGTGTTATTATATAATATATACAGAGTGTTATACCCAGTAACACGGTGTGTTATTATATAATATATACAGAGTGTTATACCCAGTAACACACGGTGTGTTATTATATAATATATACAGAAGTGTTATACCCAGTAACACACGGTGTGTTATTATATAATATATACAGAGTGTTATACCCAGTAACACGGTGTGTTATTATATAATATATACAGAGTGTTATACCCAGTAACACACGGTGTGTTATTATATAATATATACAGAAGTGTTATACCCAGTAACACACGGTGTGTTATTATATAATATATACAGAGTGTTATACCCAGTAACACACGGTGTGTTATTATATAATATATACAGAGTGTTATACCCAGTAACACACGGTGTGTTATTATATAATATATACAGAGGGTTATACCCAGTAACACGGTGTGTTATTATATAATATATACAGAGTGTTATACCCAGTAACACACGGTGTGTTATTATATAATATATACAGAAGTGTTATACCCAGTAACACACGGTGTGTTATTATATAATATATACAGAGTGTTATACCCAGTAACACGGTGTGTTATTATATAATATATACAGAGTGTTATACCCAGTAACACACGGTGTGTTATTATATAATATATACAGAAGTGTTATACCCAGTAACACACGGTGTGTTATTATATAATATATACAGAGTGTTATACCCAGTAACACACGGTGTGTTATTATATAATATATACAGAGGGTTATACCCAGTAACACACGGTGTGTTGTTATTTTTCTGGACTGTTGTGTCAGAATCACTCCCCTGTTCCTGAACAGCAGGGGAGATAAACAAAAGCCATGAATGAATGACAAATTAAATACAGCTATTAAAGCGTTTAAAGTTGGGGTCTGCACCGTCTGCGGGCAGAGAGGAAATGTAATTAATTTTTAGCTTGTGCCCGATTTAACCTGCTTCAGTTGCAGCGATGGCCGCAGATCGCCTCCCACACGGGATTCCTGGGCCCCGCTGATTTCAAACGGATACATAAATAACGCCAGCCTTTCCAAAAACAGGCTGGAAACAGTCCTCAACAGATGGCTCTTAGCGTTGCTGGGCTGCAGCGAGACGCTCTGTCAGTGAGGAGCAGATGGTCAGTGGTGAGGCATGTGATGGTGTTCCGGGCCCCCGATTGGCCCGGCCGAGCGACAGCAGTTTGATATTCTGTCATGTTTGAGGGCTCCTTGTCCGAGTGAAACAATGACCCTTTTGGGCTGATCGTTCCTTCAGCTGCCGGTGCCTGAATGCGGAACAATCAGGCACAGGATGTGGGCACTCGCTCCCTCCCTCCGCCTTTGTGCTTTACCAATTAGCCGCTTGGCTCTCTGATTTACCAATTGCCATGGAGATCACACACACACACACAGATATTTCTGGGAATACTGACACAGCGTTAGCAGAACGCTGGGACACTGCACAAATAACACCAGGAAACAGAGCATCTACAAGTGGGTTAGAGAGAGAGACACACACTCACACACACTCACACTCACACACACACACACACACTCACACACACACACACACACACTCACAATTCACAATTCAAATCGCTTTATTGGCATGATAAGCTACATCTTATGTTGCCAAAGCATCAAAATACATTTATGGTTTACCACATAAACGCAGTTCTATTCATACAGTGTATAAACAGGTATATCCCTGAGTGTATAAATATACATTCGCATTGTTTATATATATTCTTTTCTTAGTTTACTGGTTGGCTCTCTGTTCATGGCAAGCTGTAACATAGCGTGCCGCCAGTGTTATACAGCTTCTCTCCTCTCCCAGTAGGAATGGGAGTTTTTGGTTGTCATTCAGATTTCTGAAATCAGGGCATATTTGTGAGAATTTTGGGTAGAAATTCTCCCTGATGCCCTGATATTTTCCACAAGCTGTGAGGAAGTGCATCTCTGTCTCCACCACTCCCTGACTGCAGTGCGAGCATATCCTGTCCTCTCTTGGCAACCTGGTCTGCCTGTGTCTGCCTTTTTCGATCGCTAGGCTATGTTCGCTAAGTCTGTACCTTGTCAAGGTTCTTCTCAGTTTGTTATCCTTTACCATGGTCAGGTAATCAGCTATGTTGTATTGTCTGTTTAGGGCCAAGTAGCAATTGAGTTTGCTTTGGGTTTTTGTTGTTTCTGCCCAATATGTCAGATATTTTTCCTTTTGCTTAGCGACGATTGCGTTGGGTCGAATTCTTTGTGTTACCCTGTCACTGTCCTGGGGCTGGTTATTGTTAGTATTGTTAGTAGTTACTTCACTGAGTCCCAGGACTAGTTGACTGAGGGTATTCTTCTTTATGGTCAGCTCTTGGCATTTCAGGGCGTCGTAGTGATAGCATTGGGGATTGCTCATTTGTAGGTGATTCCAAAATTTGGTGGCTCTTTTTTGGATAGTGATTATTAATGGATATTGGCCTAGTTCCGCCCTGCATGCATTGTTTACTGTTTTCCTTTGAGTCCGGAGGATACTTTTACAGAATTCTGCATGTAGGACCTCAATTGGGTGTTTGTCCCATTTTGCAAATTCTTGTTGAGTTAGCGGTCCCCATACCTCACTGCCATAGAGTGCAATTGGTTCAATTACTGATTTGAAAATTTTGAGCCAAATGCTAATTGGGATTTCTATTTGGATTGATTTTTTGATGGCATAGAAAGCCCTTCTTGCTTTCTCTTTCAGTTCATTTACAGCCAGTTTGAAGTTTCCCGTAGAACTGATTTTTAAGCCCAAGTATGTGTAGTTAGTGGTTTGTTCAATTTTGGTTGTTCCTACTGTGAAATTTATTTTGGGTCCCTGATGTTTGGATCTTTGCTGGAACACAAGGACTTTGGTTTTTTGGGGATTTATTGTCAGGGCCCAAGTCTGGCAGTACGACTCCAGCAGGTCCAGGTTTTGCTGTAGCCCCTCTTTAGTAGGTGACAGCAGAACCAGGTCGTCTGCATAGAGGAGGAATTTAACCTTGGATTCATATAGGGTGAGGCCGGGTGCTGTAGATTGTTCAAGTAGTTTTGCCAATCCATTTATGTAAATATTAAAGAGTGTCGGTGAGATTGGCGAGCCCTGCGTCACCCCCCGCCCCTGTGGGAAGTATTTTGTTTGTTTGTCTCCAATTTTAACTGCACATTTGTTGTTTGTATACATTGATTTAATTACATCATATGTTTTCCCTCCTACCCCACTTTCGATAAGTTTCAGGAATAAACCGTCATGCCAGATGGAGTCGAAAGCCTTCTGGAAATCTACAAAGCATGCGTAGATTTTGCTTTTGTTATGGTGAACGTGTTTGTCAATTAGGGTCTGTAGGGTGAAGATATGATCGGATGTTCTATAGTTTGGCAGGAATCCAATTTGGCTTTTACTCAAGACATTGTGCTCCTCAAGGAAGTTTATAAGTCTTTTGTTTATGATGCTACAGAATACCTTCCCCAGGTTACTGTTTACACAGATGCCTCGATAGTTGTTTGGGTCGATTTTGTCCCCACTTTTGTATATGGGCGTTATGAGTCCTTTGTTCCAGATATCAGGGAAATAACCGACACTCAGAACCAAGTTGAAGAGTTTTAGGATAGCCAGTTTCATTTTGTTGTCTGTGTGTTTAATCATCTCGTTTAGTATGCCGTCTGTCCCGCAGGCTTTTCCTGGTCGCAGGTCCTTGAGTTTTTCAAGAAGTTCTTTTTCTGTTATTATGGCGTC
>NC_141009.1:3072390-3282390 GCF_052327205.1 Somniosus microcephalus | reverse complement strand
GCATACTGACAGCTGTTCTCTTCTGGATGAGAATGCTGGCAGCAGTGAGTCGCCATGTGTTGGCCATCCCTTCACCGTCAAGTCATATACCCGAGACAGTGTCGGGTTATTTCGGGTCTCCTTCTCTATATCCGCGTTAGTTACTGGCAAGCGTTCAATTATAGTCGAATAAAATATTTCGACAGGGTCCACTGCTGGTGCTTCCTCCGCAGTAGGCAGTGGCAGGCGTGATAGCCCATCAGCGTTTCCATGCTGTTTCGTGCCCTTATACTCTATTTCATATTGGTTCGCCCCTAGAAAAAGGGGCCATCTTTGTAGCCGTTGCGCAGTCATCACTGGAACGCCCTTCTTTGGATTAAAGATGGAGACAAGTGGTTGGTGGTCAGTTAGCAAGGTGAACTTCTGCCCGTGCAGATAGTGGTTGAACTTTTTCACTCCCCACACTAGGCTGAGGGCCTCCCTGTCAATCTGGACGTAGTTACGCTCAGCTGAGGTTAGTGACCGAGACGCAAAGGCTACTGGCCTCTCCGAGCCGTCCGGGAATTTGTGCGACAGCACCGCTCCAATACCATAGGGTGATGCATCACACGGCAACCGAATTGGTAGTGCTGGGTTGAAATGAGCCAACACCTCTTTTGATGTGATCAATTCTTTGCACTTCTGGAAAGCTCGTTTACATTCGTCATTCCACTTCCATGGTACCCCCGTTTGCAGTAGGGTGTTCAGTGGATGCAGTACTGTAGACAAATTCGGCAAGAACTTATGGTAGTAGTTCACCAGCCTGAGGAACGACCTCAGTTGTGACACATTTTCCGGTGCTGGAGCCTTGACTACTGCCTCAATCTTTTCAGGGGACTTATGTAACCCCTCTTCATCAATAACGTGGCCACAATACGAGATCTGCTTCTGGAAAAACTCGCATTTGTGACGATTAGCTCGGAGCCCATATTCCTTCAATCTAGTGAGCACCTGCTCCAGGTTGGCAAGGTGATCACTGTCATTTTCGCCCGTGACCAGGATGTCGTCCAAATAACACTGGGTCCCTGGAATCCCTTGCAGGACTTGATCCATTGCCCTTTGCCAAATAGCCGGAGCTGATGCTACCCCGAACACCAGCCGGTTGTATTGGTAGAGACCTTTATGAGTGTTGATCGTGAGGTACTGTTTCGAGGCTTCTTCTACCTCCATTTGCAGGTATGCCTGGGCCAGATCAATCTTAGTGAAGCGTTTCCCTCCAGATAGCGAGGCGAAAATATCTTCAATCCACGGAAGTGGATATTGTACCGTGTGAAGGACTGGGTTCACTGTCACCTTAAAGTCCCCACAGATGCAAACCTTCTTTGATTCCCCAGGCGTATTACTCAACGACCTCTTCATTACAGGAATGATGGGTGTAGCCCACTCGCTCCAGTCCACCTTGGACAGTACTCCTGAACGTTCCAAACCTTCCAGCTCTGCTTCGACGGCTGGGCAGATCGCATAAGGTACCGGTCTGGCCTTAAAAAACTTTGGGCTTGCATTTTCCTCTATTTTGATCGTCGCTGTTATGCCTTTTAGTGTTCCGAGTCCCTCCTGGAACACTTCTTGTGCGTCAGTTAGCATTTTTGACAGTCGTCCAGGTGTGACGTCATCATCCTTTTTGGCATCTACAGTCAGTGCTTGTATGGAATGCCAATCTAGCTGTATCTTCCGGATCCATTCACGTCCTAGTAGTGGTGGTCCTCCATCTGGCAATACATATAGGTCCATTTTTGGTGTTTCCTTGCCGTTATATATAACGTTCACCCTTATTTTTCCTTTGGGGTAGACTTTTTGCCCCGTGTACGTCTTCAAGACAATCTCTGTATCTCTCAAGGGTATATGTGAGAATAGCCGC
The DNA here is from genome assembly GCF_052327205.1 of Somniosus microcephalus. Taxonomy (NCBI): domain Eukaryota; kingdom Metazoa; phylum Chordata; class Chondrichthyes; order Squaliformes; family Somniosidae; genus Somniosus; species Somniosus microcephalus. The sequence continues at coordinate 3,280,514 of NC_141009.1, read as the reverse complement.
TTGTAGTCCCTTCGGTTTATGACTGTTAGGGCTGATCCTGTGTCCAATTCCATTTTCACTTGGACTCCGTCTATCTTGAGCGTGACCCAGATAGTTTGGTGATCCTCCATTTTGATTACATTATGTAGTTTCAGACAACCCAGCTCCTTGCTTCCGGAGTCTGTATCACTTTTCTGTTCGTCTGAACTACTCTCCGTCACCTTATGTACCTTCTTGTACTTCTCCTGTGGAGATTTCTTGCTGCTGGTTTTCTTTCCCGACCTGCAGACTCTTGCTATGTGTCCTACTTTTCCACACTGTCTGCACACTTGGTCCTTGAACCAACAATCCTTATGGTCGTGTGTTGTTCTGCCGCAGCAATAGCACTTCACTGTTCCATATGACATTTCATTTGTGCCATATTCTTGCGGTCTCCGTTGTATCTCTGCAGCGCCCCATGCGGCTGCTTCGTGTGATACTGCCATGCTGAAAGCCTTGTCCAGCGTAAGATCCTTTTCTGATAGAAGCCGTTTCTGGGTTCCTTCACTTTGAAGTCCACACACAAACTTGTCCCTAAAAGTATCTGCTAGTCCCGTTCCAAACTGGCAGTGTTTCGATAGCTTGCGCAGCTCCGTTAAATACTCAGCATTACTTTCATCTTTATGCTGGTTCCTTTTGTGAAACTTAAATCTTTCTGCTATCAGCAGCGGTGTGGGGTTTAAGTGGTCCTGTAGGATTGACACTATGTTTTCAAAATCCTTTTCCACTGGCTGCTCTGGGGTTACTAGGTTTCGCAGTAAGCCATATGTTTTTGCACCCATGGAATTCAACAATACCAGTGCTTTCCTGACATCTGGCACTTCATTCGCCCTGCAGTACACTTCTATGCGTTCGACATATGTCGCCCAATCTTCGACTTCATTGTCGAACGCTGTGACACTGCCACTCTTCGGCATCCCTGGGTGTGGTTAGACTGGCTTAAAATGGCATCTCCCGCGCTCTCCCTTCTTCTCCACTGTGGCTCAAAATGGCGTCTCCCGCGCTCTCCCTTCTTCTACGCTGTGGCTCAAAATGGCGTCTCCCGCGCTCTCCCTTCTTCTCCGCTGTGGCTCCAAAAAAATGGCGTCGCCCGCGCTCTGCCTTCTTCTCCACTGCAGCTCAAATGGTGTCTCCCGCGCTTCCTTTCTTCCCCGCGGACGCTGCTTCCCCTCGAACACCGGCTGCGCTCTGCGCGTTTTCCTGCGCGCCTCTCTCGTTGATGCCACTCGGTCCTGAACAGCGGCTGCGCCCTGTGCGCTCTACCCTCTCTCTTCTCGCGTCGACGCCGCTCGGTCCTGAACAGCGGCTGCGCCCTGTGCGCTCTACCCTCTCTCTTTTCCCGTCGACGCCGCTCGGTCCTGAACACCGGCTGCGCCCTGTGCGCTCTATCCTCTCTCTGCTCCCGTCGACGCTGCTCGGCCTTTTCCTGTGCCGTCGCTCTAGCCGCCGCTGTGCGGGAAGGGTCTGTGCCGTACCTGTTGCCAGCCCGTTTTGCTGGAGTCTCCGTTGGATGGTCGACGCCCGTGCTTCTGGAATCGGCCTTCTTCTGCAGAGTTGCAGGTAGGTTCGAATCGCCTCGTCGCCAATGTTAAATCCGTGTATCTTGATGTTGTGTGTCCTTCAATAACTAGACAGAGACTGCAGGGGAACAATCAACAGGTGTTTACTGGATGAGGGTTACTCTAAAACTAACAGTACAGATCCCTACTCAGGGTTTATATACAGGTGTGGTCACTGCCGGTGCTACAGTATACAGGAGCTGTAAAAAGTAGTTCTCCCCTTAAAGGTACATACACTACACAGAGAGAGGGAGAGAGAGACAGAGAGCGAGAGGGAGAGAGGGAGAGAGAGAGAGACAGAGAGAGAGACAGAGAGAGACAGAGACAGAGAGAGAGAGAGAGAGAGACAGAGGCTCAGCAGGCAACACAAACCTCTTAAGGTCCAAAAAACAACACACACAAGGACACAGAACCCGTCGGATGCCACCCCACACGAGGACACACCGAAAGCCACAAACCCCGCTCCTGCCACACTGCCTATCCCAGAAACCCAGCCAACAACCAGCCCTCAGTCGAGTCCTGCCCAGACTACCGCTACCCAGTCCTCACACACAGGGACACAGAACCCGTCAGATGCCCCCCCACACGAGGACACACCGAAAGCCTCAAACCCTGCTCCTGCCACACAACATATCCCAGAAACCCAGCCAACAACCAGCCATCAGTCGAGTCCTGCCCAGACTACTGCTACCCAGTCTGAAAAACCAGCCCCTCAGGCGGTCCTGCTGACCGACTCCAACGGAAAGTTTCTGGACCCCCAGAGGCTGTTCCCAGGTCATCAAGTCCTGAAAAAATGGTGCAGCAACACAGACCATGCAATGAAGATCCTGAACAAAGAATCCCTTGGAAGCCCCAAATGGCTTGTGATCCACACAGGCACAAACGACCTACGCACCCTACAGGAAGGCACTGCTAGGGCGGTGAGCAGGATGGCGGAAAAGGCCAGCAAGGAATTCCCCGAGGCGCGGATCGTGATCTCCACACTACTGCCCAGAAAGGACACCCCAGCCTATATAATCCACAACACCAACAGGGAGATCGACACGAGATGCTCTGTCTTCCCCAACGTCTACCTGGCCCATCATCCAAACATCAACACAAGGGACCTCTATGACGAAATACATCTACTCAAACAGCAAGAAACCTCATAAACACTGCCAAAAGACGCAGCCCTCCCACCCCCTCTACCAGTGGGAGCCGTAACCCAAACAGGACCACCAATGTCCCCCACCCCCCTATACAAAACCAACAACAGAACCGTGCTTTTATACCTGACCCAAGACCCCCCTCTAGACCACAGACTGTAGACCAAGAACTGAGAAAGATCATGACGATGATGAACAGCCTGATAGAAAGCCGGAGAGGAATGCACTAAATTATTAATATTGTTATTTATCATTATCATTATTGTTATCTTATCATTATTATTACTATTATTAGATAGCTATATGTGCATGCCTCATGAAATTTATACTAAATCATCATTTAACATTATAGAAAATAGTGTTTCCACACTCATCCCACAAAATAGGTCCATTTTATTTCGTTTTTTTTTAACTATATAAATGCGTTCTTTCCACATAAGCTGCTGGAATATCCAGGGTCTCCGCTCCTCAACTTTTGGGATGAAGAGTACAGACCCTGAATTCCTAAAAGCTATAAAAGACATTGATATAATTGTGTTAACAGAAACATGGTGCCAAAAGGACATGCCGACCCACTGTCCTCCAATGTACCATGAAATCATTGTGCCCTCAGTAAAGAACACTAAGACACGCAAGGGCAGAACCTCCGGGGGAATTCTGGTGTGGTATAAAGGAGAACTGAACAAACACATCTCACCGATAAAACAGGGAAAATCACACGTATGGCTAAAATTAGATAAAAATATAGGAATAGCAAAAAACGATGTTTACTTATGTGCAATCTACATACCTCCAATAGAATCGCCATATTTTGGAGAGGAGATATTTGACACTCTCCACATGGAAATCAGCCATTTCCAGGCCCAAGGAAAGGTGCTACTATGTGGGGACCTAAATGCAAGGACCGGATGTGAACCTGACTTCATAGACCCACAGGGCAACAACCATGTGTTTGGCCAGACCCCTCTATATGTCACACCAGCCATCGCAAACCGGAACAACCTCGATTGTGAAATAAATAAAAGCGGTAGGGAGGTAGTGCAACTCTGCCGAGCCTTAGGCCTGTACATAGTTAACGGTAGGTTCAGAGGGGACTCCTTAGGGAGACTCACATATTTCTCAACTCTTGGGTCTAGTGTGGTGGATTATACAATCACTGACCTGGACCCCTGCGATATCAACGCATTCACTGTCAGGCAGCAATCCCCCCTCTCAGACCATAACCAAATAAATGTGTACCTTAAACTTTCTGCCCAAACTACAGACACAAAAAAGGAACCCAGTAAGCTACATAAAATAAACCAGACATACAGATGGGCCCCAGACAGTGGAGATAAATTCATCACAGCACTAAATTCACCTGATCTCACAAGTAAAATGTCAAAATTTAAAGAAAATCTATATGAGATCACCAGAGATGGTGTAAACATGGCCATAGAGGATATAAATATGATCTTCCATGAGGCAGCTGTAAAAGCCGACCTCGTGAAACAGAAGAGGAAGCGTCACAAAAGACAAAATAAAAATAAGAAATGGTTTGACCACGAATGCAAAAATGCCAGAAAAGACCTGAGAAAAATATCAAACCAAAAGCATCGCCAACCAAACAATCCGGACCTACGTACTAGATACAATGAAACCCTCAAAAGATATAAACACACCATTAGGAACAAAACACAAAACTATACCCACAAAATACTCGAAGAAATTGAAAACTCCACCAATCCAAAACAATTCTGGGAAATGTGGAATAACCTGAGTACGACACAATTGCAAGCATTACCAATCCAAGATGGCGACATCTGGAGAACACATTTTGAAAACCTCTACAAAGACATCCCAATAAACGAAACAAACCCAAGTCAACATCAGGTCACAGAAAAACTCCACACATTAGAAGCAACAATTAAAGACAACCAAAACCCTCTAGACTCCCCAATCACATGGAAAGAACTGGCCACAAAAACAAAATCTCTCCACCTAAAGAAAGCCTGTGGCCCAGACAACATCAAAAATGAAATGCTCAAGTTCAGCAATATGGAGATGCAGGGTGCGGTACTCAAATTATTCAACATCATATTACGTTCAGGCTGTTTTCCCGATATCTGGTGCCAAGGACTAATCTCCCCCATATATAAAAGTGGAAACAAATCAGACCCAAATAACTACCGCGGCATCTGTGTCAACAGTTGTCTAGGGAAGTTATTCTGCAGTATTCTAAATAGTAGATTACTTGATTTTCTTAACAAACATAATATCCTCAGAAAAAAACAAATAGGTTTTCTTCCAAAACACCGCACCGCCGACCATATCTATACCCTTCACACCCTCATTGGAAAACATATACACCAAACAAAAAATGGGAAAATATTCGCCTGTTTCATCGACTTCAAGAAAGCCTTTGACTCTATATGGCACGAAGGGCTCTATTATAAACTTCTTCAGTGTGGAATAGGGGGCAAAGTCTATGACCTTATTAAATCAATGTATCTGAAAAACAAATGCGGGGTCAAAATTGGAGACAAACGCACCGATTTCTTCACCCAGAGAAGAGGCGTCCGGCAGGGCTGCAATTTGAGCCCGACCCTGTTCAACATATACATAAATGAATTAGCAGACATGCTGGAGCAAAGTGAGTCACCAGGTCTCCGTCTCCTGGATGGAGAAGTGAAATCCCTGTTCTATGCGGACGACCTGGTTCTGCTGTCTCCCACAGAACAGGGATTACAGCAACAACTAGACCTACTCGACAAATACTGCCAAAATTGGGCTCTAACAGTAAATCTAAAGAAAACCAACATCATGATTTTTCAAAAAAGGCCCAGATGTCAGGAAAACAAATACCAGTTTACCCTCAATGATACCACTATAGGACACACTATGAGCTACACCTACCTTGGTCTAACTATTACAGCATCAGGGAGCTTCAGCATAGCAGTGAATGCACTAAAAGAAAAAGCCCAAAGAGCCCTATATGCAATAAAAAGAAAATTCTACAACATCCAAATCCCAATCAAAATCTGGCTCAAAATATTTGACAGCATAATCCTGCCCATTGCACTGTATGGTAGTGAAGTATGGGGCCCGCTAAATGACCAAAGCTACACTAAATGGGAAAAACACACAATAGAAGCCCTACATGCAGAATTCTGCCGAAGCATCCTTCGCACCCAAAGAAAAACGCCAACAAATGCATGCAGAGCCGAACTAGGCAGATACCCACTGATAATAAACATCCAAAAACGAGCACTAAACTTCCTAAATCACCTCAAATCTAGCTCCCCAGACACCCTTCATTTCAAAGCCTTTCAGACCCAAGAGCTAAACCCAGAAAAGAGTCCCCTGAGTCAGCTGCTACTGAAACTAAGTACTCAGCCGGACCCTGACCAGCCCCAGACCAACACAGCCGTCCAAACACCAATCCGAGTGAACCAAATCATTAAACAATGCAAAGAAACCTACCTGGAACATTGGAACAAAATAACCGAAAGCCAAAGCAGATTAGAATGTTACCGGGCCCTAAAAAGAGAATATAAACTGGCAGACTACCTCACGACCATCAGAGACACAAAACAGAGACAGACCCTCACCAGGTACAGACTAAGCGACCACCAACTGGAAATTGAAAAAGGCAGATACAAGAAATCCTGGCAGCCTAGAGAGAATAGAATATGCGATCAATGTCTGGCCGGCGAGGTTGAAACAGAAATGCATTACCTCCTAAAATGCGAAAAATTCAACACATCAAGAAATATATTATTCAACAAGCTAAGCCAAACAACCCCAGATTTCAAGGAATTGGATGACCTGTCAAAATTGAGATTAGTCCTGGGAGAAGGAGACAGACCATACCTTGGGGCCAAATATGTAACAACATGTCACAACCTGAGGACTGTTTAAAATTAAGACTGTTTAAAATTAATATTGAACGTACCAAATGAAGTAGAAAGACTGTTTAAAATTAATATTGTTTAAAAGTAATATTGTATGTACCCAACAAATGTCAAATCGATTGACACCTACAGAATGTTGGAAAACTGTACCTTTTTGCTATGTAAGCTTTGGCAATATGGTTCTCTGTAAACTTTCATGCCAATAAAGCATTTGAATTGGAATTGGAATTGGACAGAGACAGAGAGACAGAGAGAGAGCGAGAGAGAGAGAGACCGAGAGAGAGAGATAGATAGATAGAGAGAGAGAGAGAGACAGAGAGAGAGAGAGAGACAGAGAGACAGAGAGAGAGAGAGAGGGAGAGAGAGAGAGAGAAAGAGACAGAGGGAGGGAGAGGGAGAGAGAGAGAGACAGAGGGAGGGAGAGACAGAGAGAGAGAGTGAGAGAGACAGAGAGAGACAGAGAGAGAGAGCGCGAGAGAGGGAGAGAGAGAGATAGAGAGAGAGAGACAGAGAGGGAGACAGAGAGAGACAGAGAGGGAGAGAGAGAGAGAGAGAGGGAGAGAGAGAGAGACAGGGAGAAGGAGAGAAAGAGAAGAGAGAGACAGACAGAGAGAGAGACAGAGAGAGAGAGAAACAGAGAGAGAGATGGAGTGAGAGACAGAGAGACAGAGAGAGAGAGGAACAGAGAGACAGAGAGAGAGAGAGAGACGGAGAGAGGGAGAGAGGGAGTGTGAGACAGAGAGACAGAGTGAGAGACAGGGAGAGAGAGACAGAGAGAGAGAGACAGAGAGAGGGAGAGAGACAGAGAGAGGGAGAGAGAGAGAGAGACAGAGAGAGACAGAGAGAGACACAGATGTGGTGTATGTAACCATTCCACCTTTAAGAGAACTATTTTAAGAGATGCACTACTTTATCTTGGCTGCTGTATACTGTAATACCGGTGGTGACCACACCGGTATATAAGTGCTGTGTAATTATTTATTGGGCAGTTCAGCCCGGACCTTCGACTAGTAAAGACCTGTTAAAAGTTACTCTTGTGGTCTGTGTAGTAATTCTCATTATAACATACAGACTTAACAGTGGCGACGAGTACGATCTTACCCTGCGGCAGAGATACATTCAAGGCAGTTGACGGGCGTTGAGAGGAGGCATCCGCCCTCATCATCCTGCTGAGAAAAGACGCAGGTCTGAAGAGCAAAGGAAGAATCCTGACACGAAGTCTTCCATCAGCAACAGGCAGTGATCATCCCTTCTATCACGGTGGTGGGTAAGCCGATCAGCGACGAGCAGCAAGTCGGCCACGTTGGCTGTGAAGTAGGGGAGGGAAAAACGGAGGATATAAGGGTGGAGAACTCGACCGCGGCCGGGGAAAAGAACTGGACAGAAGTCGGGGCCAGGGGCGCTGAGGTTGGGGCAGCGTAAGGCACGGGAGCCGCGGTGAATGCAAACGCAGCTGGTGTAAAAGACCGGGCTGTAAGCGGGCTGGGAGACGCAACAGCGTCGAGAGAGAGCTCGACCACGACTGGTGAAAAAGGCCGGGCAGCGCCGCGAGGCGCAGCGACCGGGTCAGCGTAAGGCGCGGGAGAAAATTTTTAAAAAAAACCGCGGAGAACTCAGCCGCAGCCGGGGGAAAGGACCGGACTGCAAGAGGGGCTGGGAGGCACGATTTGAAAACCGCTGGGGAGGGCGAACGCAGCAATACGGCAATCGCCATTACAGCCAGCAGGGGAGAAGACAAGCGCGGGAAACCGCCATTTTGAAAAAAAAAGAAAAGAAAAATTTCTTTTTGTTTCTCAAGAAGATTGCGAGGATGCCTAAGCGTGGTAGCATCAACGATTTCGATCCCGATGTTGAAGATTGGGCCACTTATGTAGAACGCATAGAGATATATTGTAAGGCAAATAAAATATCAGATGAAGATAAAGCACTAACCTTACTAAACTCAATGGGTGCGAAGACATACGGGCTATTGAAGCATCTTCTATCACCAGCTAAACCGGCGGATCAGACTTTCGCTAATATTGTTGCTGTCCTGAAGAATCATTTGAACCCCACACCGCTGATGTTAGCGGAACGATTTAAATTTTATGCGAGAACGCAACGGAAAGAGGAAAGCAACGCGGAGTATTTAATTGAACTGCGTAAGCTAGCGAAATACTGTCAGTTTGGGGAAAGACTGACAGAGGCACTGAGAGACAAATTCATGTGTGGATTGTCGAAAGAAGGAACACAAAAACGGCTGCTTGAAGAGAATGATCTTACACTTGATAAGGCTGTCACTATTGCAGCATCGCACGAAGCCGCAGCGAGAGGCACTGCGGAAATGCAGCTGAAGGCAGCGGTACTCAGCGTAGATCAAATGGCTTTGGGTACAACGAAATGTTATCGTTGTGGAAAGACAACACACGATCAGAACCAATGCTGGTTTAAAAACCAGGAATGTAGAAAATGTGGCAAGCTTGGTCACATAGCTAAAGTATGCCGGTCAGGAAAGAAGACCAGCAACAAAAAGTCACCACAGGAAAAGTGCAGAAAGGTACATAAGGTGGCTGAGAAGAGTTCGGATGAACAGAATTCGGATTCAGACTCCAACAGCAAGGAACTGGGTAGTCTGAGAATTCACAATGTGAGTAAGGAAGCTGACCGACAAACTATCTGGGTCACACTGCAGATAGCAGGAGTCCAAGTGAAGATGGAATTGGACACCGGATCGGCGTTGACGGTCATGAATAAGCAAGATTACAAAAGGTTATTCACACATATTCCCCTATGGGATACGGAGATAGTATTGCAGACATTCACGGGGCAAAGAGTATACCCCATTGGAAAGATAAAAGTCAAGGTGATACACAAGGGCAAAGAACACCAAGGAATGGACATATATGTACTACCTGAGGGAGGTCCACCACTTCTGGGACGGGAGTGGATCAGGAAAATAAATATGGACTGGCACTCCCTAAAAGCAATAACGGTAGATTCCGGAAAAAAAGATGTCAAACCTGAACGATTGTCCAGAATATTGGATGAGGCTAAAGAGGTGTTCCAACAGGGACTGGGAACACTGAGAGGAATTAAGGCAAAAATCAAGATTGCAGAACATGCAAACCCCAAATTTTTCAAAGCCAGACCAGTACCTTATGCGATACGACCTGCTGTGGAAGCTGAGCTGGAAGGGCTAGAACGTTCAGGAGTACTGTCTAAGGTGGACTGGAGTGAGTGGGCCACGCCCATTGTTCCCGTCATGAAGCGTTCATCGAGTAACAAGCCAGGGGAACCGGGGAAGGTCCGCATCTGTGGAGACTTCAAGATCACAGTTAATCCGGTGCTTCACACGGTGCAATATCCGCTTCCGCAGATTGAGGATATCTTTGCTTCATTGTCTGGCGGGAAACACTTCACCAAGATAGACCTGGCGCAAGCGTACTTACAGATGGAAGTTGAGGAAGAGTCACGCCAGTATCTCACAATCAACACGCACAGAGGCTTGTATCGATATAATAGACTGGTTTTTGGAGTGGCTTCGGCTCCAGCAATTTGGCAGAGGGCCATGGAGCAGGTATTACAGGGAATTCCAAACACTCAATGTTACTTGGACGATATCCTGATTACAGGAGATGATGATGAGGAACACCTTGCAAATTTGAAACTGGTGCTCACCAGATTGAAGGAATATGGACTTCGAGTTAATCGCCAGAAATGTGAGTTCTTTCAGAAACGGATCTCGTACTGTGGTCATGTCATTGACCAGGAGGGGCTGCACAAGTCACCTGACAAGATCGAAGCTGTTGTGAAGGCTCCCGCTCCGGAAAATGTGTCCCAGTTGAGGTCGTTCCTAGGGTTGATTAACTATTACCATAAGTTTCTGCCAAATCTATCCACGGTGCTGCACCCGCTGAATGCTCTTTTGCAGAAAGAAGTACCATGGAAGTGGAGCGAGGACTGTAAGGCCTTTCGCAAAAGCAAGGCATTGATCACCTCAGAGGAAGTGTTGGCTCATTTCAACCCAACGCTGCCTATTCGTTTAGCTTGTGATGCTTCTCCTTATGGTATTGGAGCAGTACTCTCACACAAGTTGCCAAATGGCTTGGAAAGGCCAGTCGCATTTGCATCCAGATCATTGACCTCCGCTGAGCGCAACTATGCTCAGATAGATAGGGAGGCTCTCAGCCTGGTGTGGGGAGTAAAGAAGTTTAATCATTACCTGCAGGGCCAGAAGTTTACACTGCTGACAGACCACCAGCCGTTGGTATCCATATTCAACCCTAAAAAGGGCGTTTCCATTATGACAGCGCAAAGGCTACAGAGGTGGTCCCTTTTCCTAGGGGCACACCAATATGACATAGAATACAAAGGATCAAAACAGCATGGGAATGCTGACGGTTTATCGCGCCTACCGTTGCCAACGGTAGAAGAGGCGCCTACAGTGGACCCAGTGGAGATGTTCCACTCAACCATAGTGGAATGTCTACCAGTAACAAATTCTACCATTGAAAAGGAAACGAGAAATGACCCGACTCTCTCACGAGTCTACGATTTAACGGTGAAGGGATGGCCAGCACATGGCGAACCACTGTTGCCAGCATTCTCGCAAAGAAGAGAACAGCTGTCAGTGTGCCGAGGAACCTTGATGTGTGGATCCAGAGTGGTGATTCCACCCACACTTCAGCATAAAGTGCTAAAGGAGCTTCACGAGGGGCATCTGGGTGGAGTGAAAATGAAGAACCTAGCCAGAGCGTTTGTGTGGTGGCCAGGTATCGATGGAGACATCGAAGAAATGACCAAGAGCTGTCTAGGATGCCAGAAGGTCCAAAACGCCCCACCACAAGCCCCTCTACATCCATGGGAGTGGCCATCATCTCCATGGCAAAGGGTACATATCGACTTTGCTGGTCCATTTATGGACTCAATGTTCTTAATCGCGGTGGATGCACACTCCAAGTGGCCGGAGGTAATAAAGATGCCCTCCACCACCACGGAAAAAACCATCACAGTATTAAGGATCATATTTGCCAGGAATGGGCTGCCGGAACAGATCTGTTCTGATAATGGACCACAATTTGTGTCCGAAGAATTCAGGAAGTTCTTAAAAAACAATGGGGTTAAGCACTACACGTCCGCCCCATACCATCCCGCCACCAATGGATTAGCTGAAAGGTTTGTCCAGACCTTCAAGAAGGCCATAAGGGCCATGGGTAATGAAGACATAAATCTACAACATAAGGTAGATAACTTCTTGTTGGCGTACAGGAATGCAACACATGCGGTTACAAACCAAACTCCCGCCATGATGTTTTTCAATAGAAGACTAAGATGCCGGCTGGATTTGATCAAGCCAAACATCAGAAGGGACGTAGAGAACCGGCAATTTCAAGGCATGAATGAAAGGCCAACTAGAACCTTCCAGATAGGTCAACAAGTTTTGGCCCGGGACTACCGTACCGAGAAATGGCAGCCTGGAACTATTTGCACACAACTAGGACCGCTGATGTATACCGTGGACATTGGTGAAAGCATAATAAGGCGCCATGCTGACCAGATCATAGTCATCCGAAAAGGGACAACCTACACCACAACTTTATACGCCTAATGATGAAGCAGAGATACCCATAGTATCTACCTCCGATCCGGTGATACTGGAACCAGATGAACCCGACACTGGTATTCAAGCTGAATTGACCTTGCCAAAAGAACCTACTACACCACCGAAAACTACTACACCACCGAGGCGTTATCCGGACCGAGTCAGGAAGCCTCCAGAGAGACTGAATCTGTGAACTGTTTTTACAGGAAGTTGTGTATATATGTTATTATGTTATGTTTAATGGGGAATATATACTGTTAAGCTAAAAAGGGAGGATTGTGGTGTATGTAACCGTTCCACCTTTAAGAGAACTATTTTAAGAGATGCACTACTTTATCTTGGCTGCTGTATACTGTAATACCGGTGGTGACCACACCGGTATATAAGTGTTGTGTAATGATTTATTGGGCAGTTCAGCCCGGACCTTCGACTAGTAAAGACCTGTTAAAAGTTACTCTTGTGGTCTGTGTAGTAATTCTCATTATAACACACAGACTTAACAACAGAGAGGGAAAGAGAGACACAGAGAGGGAGAGAGTGTGTGAGAGAGAGAGAGACAAAGAGAGACAGAGAGAGGGGGAGAGAGAGAGACAGAGAGAGAGAGAGAGAGAGACAGAGAGAGAGAGAGAGACAGGGAGAGAGAGACAGAGAGAGAGACACAGAGAGAGAAACAGAGAGACAGAAAGACAGAGAGAGAGAGAGAGAGACAGACAGAGAGACAGAATGAGAGACAGGGAGAGACAGAGAGAGTCAGAGAGCGAGAGAGACACAGAGAGAGAGAGAGGGAGAGAGAGAGAGACAGAACGAGGGAGAGAGAGACAGAGAGAGAGACAGAGAGACAGAGAGAGACAGAGAGACAGAGAGACAGAGAGAGACAGAGGGAGAGAGAGACAGACAGAGGGAGGGAGAGCGACAGAGAGAGAGAGACAGAGAGAGAGAGACAGACAGAGAGAGAGAGACAGACAGAGAGAGAGAGAGAGCGAGAGACAGAGAGAGAGGGAGAGAGAGGGGGTGAGGGACAGAGAGAGAGAGACAGAGACAGAGAGAGAGAGACAGCGAGAGGGAGAGAGAGACAGAGCGAGAGAGAGAGAGAGAGAGCGAGAGACAGAGACAGAGAGACAGAGACAGAGAGAGAGGGAGAGAGAGGGAGTGAGAGACAGAGAGAGAGAGACAGAGAGAGAGAGTGAGAGGGAGGGAGAGACAGAGATAGAGAGACAGAGAGACAGGGAGAGGGAGAAAGAGGGATGCAGTGAGAGACTTAGTGAGCATAGCCTGGCCATCGAAAAAGGGAGACACAGGCAGCCCTGGCTGCCCAGAGATGACAGGCTATGCTTTCACTGCAGTCAGGGAGTGGTGGAGACAGAGATGCACTTCCTCACAACTTGTGGAAACTATCAGACAGAGAGAGAGAGAGAGAGTGTGAGGGAGAGAGAGGGAGAGAGAGATGGAGAGAGAGCGACAGAGAGACAGAGAGAGAGAGACAGAGAGAGACAGAGAGAAATTTGGCAACAAGGTCAAACTTGAAAGCTCGCAAGAACAAACCCAAAACAAAAAACTATGAAAAATGGTTTGACCCAGATTGCCATAACATGAGGAAAAAACTTAGAAAAATATCAAACCAAAAACACAGACATCCAGAAAACGAGGAATTACGCCTTACTTATTGTCAGACACTAACACAATACAGAAACACACTCAGAACCAAAAAAGAGCAACATATTAAGAATACACTCAGCTCCATTGAGGAATCCATTGATTCCAATTGTTTCTGGGACAACTGGAATACATTACACAAAAAACAACATGACAAATTGGCCATTCAAAATGGAGACACATGGGAAAACCACTTTGAAAAATTATACCAGAAAAACACACTAAGGCCAGAGCAACACCAAATATGCAAAAAACTGGAAAACCTCGAAATGGCCATAAAAGATAACCAAAACCCGCTAGACTCCATAATAACAGAAAAAGAACTTTTTGAAAAACTCAAGGACCTGCGACCAGGAAAAGCTTGCGGGGCAGACGGCATACTAAGCGAGATGATTAAACACACAGACGATAAAATGAAACTGGCTATCCTAAAACTCTTCAACTTGGTTCTGAGTGTCGGTTACTTCCCTGATATCTGGAACAAAGGACTCATAACGCCCATATACAAATGTGGGGACAAAGTCGACCCAAATAACTATCGAGGCATCTGTGTAAACAGTAACCTGGGGAAGGTATTCTGTAGTATCATAAACAAAAGACTTATAAACTTCCTTGAGGAGCACAATGTCTTGAGTAAAAGCCAAATTGGATTCCTGCCAAACTATAGAACATCAGATCATATCTTCACCCTACAGACCCTAATTGACAAACACGTTCATCAAAACAAAAGCAAAATCTACGCATGCTTTATAGATTTCCAGAAGGCTTTCGATTCCATCTGGCATGACGGTTTATTCCTGAAACTTATCGAAAGCGGGGTAGGGGGAAAAACATATGATGTAATTAAATCAATGTACACAAACAACAAATGTGCAGTTAAAATTGGAGACAAACAAACAAAATACTTCCCACAGGGGCGGGGGGTGATGCAGGGCTCGCCAATCTCACCGACACTCTTTAATATTTACATAAATGAATTGGCAAAACTACTTGAACAATCTACAGCACCCGGCCTCACCCTATATGAATCCAAGGTTAAATTCCTCCTCTATGCAGATGACCTGGTTCTGCTGTCACCAACTAAGGAGGGTCTACAGCAGAACCTGGATCTGCTGGAGTCGTACTGCCAGACTTGGGCCCTGACAATAAATCCCCAAAAAAACAAAGTCCTTGTGTTCCAGCAAAGATCCAGACATCAGGGACCCAAAATAAATTTCACAGTAGGAACAACCAAAATTGAACAAACCACTAACTATGCATACTTGGGCTTAAAAATCAGTTCTACGGGAAATTTCAAACTGGCTGTGAATGAACTGAAAGAGAAAGCAAGAAGGGCTTTCTATGCCATTAAAAAATCAATCCAAATAGAAATCCCAATTAGCATTTGGCTCAAAATTTTCAAATCAGTAATTGAACCAATTGCACTCTATGGCAGTGAAGTGTGGGGACCGCTAACACAACAAGAATTTGCAAAATGGGACAAACACCCAATTGAGATCCTACATGCAGAATTCTGTAAAAGTATCCTCCGGACTCAAAGGAAAACCGTAAACAATGCATGCAGGGCAGAACTAGGCCAATATCCATTAATAATCACTATCCAAAAAAGAGCCACCAAATTTTGGAAACACCTAGAAATGAGCAACCCCCAATGCTATCATTACGAAGCCCTGAAATGCCAAGAGAGGACCATAAAGAAGAATACCCTCAGTCAACTAGTCCTGGGGCTCAGTGAAGTAACTACTAACACTACCAACAATAACCAGCCCCAGGACAGTGACAGCATAACACAAAGAATTCGACCCAACACAATCGTCGCTAAGCAAAAGGAAAAATATCTGTCATATTGGGCAGAAACAACAAAAACCCAAAGCAAACTCAATTGCTACTTGGCCCTAAACAGACAATACAACATGGCTGATTACCTGACCATGGTAAAGGATAGCAAACTGAGAAAAACTTTGACAATGTACAGACTTAGTGAACATAACCTGGCGATCGAAAAAGGTAGACACAGGCAGACCCGGCTACCAAGAGAGGACAGGATATGCTCTCACTGCAGTCAGGGAGTGGTGGAGACAGAGATGCACTTCCTCACAGCTTGTAGAAAATATCAGGGCATAAGGGAGAATTTCTACCCAAAATTCACAAAAATATGCCCGGAATTCAGAAATTTGAATGATGACCAAAAACTCCCATACCTACTAGGGGAAGAGAGAAATTGTGTAACACTAGCGACACACTATGTTACAGCTTGCCATAAACAGAGGGACAACCACTAAATATAAGAAAAGAGTATATATAAATTATATGAAAGTATATTTATACACTCAGGGATATATCTGTTTATACACTGTATGGATAGATCCGTATTTTTGTGAACAAACATGAATGTTTTTCGATGCTTTGGCAACATAAGATGTAACTTGTCATGCCAATAAAGCGATTTGAATTGAATTGAATTGAATTGAGAGAGAGAGAATTCGAGAGGAGAGAGAGAAAAAGAGAGAGAGAGAGAGAGTGACAGAGAGAGAGAGACAGAGAGAGAGAGAGAGACAGAGAGAGAGAGGGTGGGAGTGAGAGACAGAGCGAGAGAGAGACAGAGAGGGAGAGAGGTAGAGACAGAGAGAGGGAGGGAGAGACAGAGAGACAGAGAGAGGGAGGGAGACAGAGACAGAGAGAGAGACAGAGGGAGAGAGGGAGAGACAGAGAGAGAGAGAGAGAGAAAGAGAGCGACAGAGAGAGACGGAGAGAGAGACAGAGAGAGAGAGAGACAGAGAGATAGAGAGGGGCAGTGAGAGGGAGAGAGAGAGAGAGGGAGGGAGAGAGAGGGGCACAGAGAGAGAGAGACAGAGAGAGAGGGAGGGAGAGACAGAGAGAGAGGGAGGGATAGAGACAGAGAGAGAGAGAGACAGAGAGAGAGGGAGGGAGAGACAGAGAGAGAGAGAGGGAGTGGGAGACAGAGACAGAGAGAGAGACAGAGAGACAGAGAGAGAGAGACAGAGAGAGGGAGAGACAGAAAGACGATGTCGGCATAGAAATCAGGCAGGGGGACTGTGATATACTTGAACATATTAGTATTGAGAGGGAGGAGGCACTAACAGATTTAGCGGACTTAAAAGTGGATAAATCCCCAGGCCCAGACGAGATGTATCCCAGGCTGCTGTGTGAGGCAAAGGAGGAGATTGCAGGGGCTCTGACACAAATTTTCAAAACCTCTCTGGCCGCAGGGGAGGTGCCAGAGGACTGGAGAACAACTAACGTAATACCATTGTTCAGGAAGGGTAGTAGGGGTAAACCAGGGAATTACAGGTCAGTGAGCCTAACATCAGTGGTAGGGAAATTATTGGAAAAAATTCTGAGGGACAGAGTTAGTCTCCACTTGGAGAGGCAAGGATTAATCATGGATAGTCAGCATGGCTTTGTCAGGGGGAGATCATGTCTAACCAATTTGATTGAATTTTTCGAGGGGGTGACTAACAGAAACATAGAAGATAGGAGCAGGAGTAGGCCATTCAGCCCCTCGAGCCTGCTCCGCCATTCAATAAGATCATGGCTGATCATCCAAATTCAGTACCCTGTCCCTGCCTTCTCCCCATATCCCTTGATCCCTTTAGCCTTAAGAAATATATCCAACTCTTTCTTGAATATATTTAATGAAT
Organism: Somniosus microcephalus; assembly: GCF_052327205.1. Lineage (NCBI taxonomy): Eukaryota > Metazoa > Chordata > Chondrichthyes > Squaliformes > Somniosidae > Somniosus > Somniosus microcephalus. The sequence goes on along the minus strand of NC_141009.1, from coordinate 3,263,003 downwards.
TGGCCTCAACCGCCTTCTGTGGTAGAGAATTCCACAGGTTCACCACTCTCTGGGTGAAGAAATTCCTCCTCATCTCTGACTAGGTGTGTGGATGAGGGTAGTGCAGTTGATGTAGTCTACATGGACTTCAGTAAGGCTTTTGACAAAGTCCCACATGGGAGACTGGTCACGAAGGTAAGAGCCCATGGGATCCAGGGCAACTTGGCACATTGGATCCAAAATTGGCTTAGGGCAGGAGGCAGAGGGTGATGGTCGAAGGTTGTTTTTGTGACTGGAAGCCTGTGTCCAATGGTGTACCGCAGGGATCGGTGCTGGGTCCTTTGCTGTTTGTAGTGTACATTAATGATTTAGATATGAATGTAGGAGGTATGATCAGTAAGTTCGCAGATGACACGAAAATTGGTGGAGTGGTAAATAGCGAGGAGGGAAGCCTCAGACTACAGGACGATATAGATGGGTTGGTCAGATGGGCAGAACAGTGGGAAATGGAATTTAACCCTGAAAAGTGTGAGGTGATGCATTTTGGGAGGACTAACAAGGCAAGGGAATACACAATGAATGGTCGGACCCTAGGAAAGACAGAGGATCAGAGGGACCTTGGTGTGCATATACATAGATCCCTGAAGGCAGCAGGACAGGTAGATAAGGTGGTTAAAAAGGCATATGGGATACTTGCCTTCATTAGCCGAGGCATAGAATATAAGAGCAGGGAGGTTATGATGGAGCTGTACAAAACGCTAGTTAGACCACAGCTGGAATACTGTGTGCAGTTCTGGTCGCCACACTATAGGAAGGATGTGATTGCATTAGAGAGGGTGCAGAGGAGATTCACCAGGATGTTACCTGGGCTGGAGCACTTCAGCTATGAAGAGAGACTGGACAGGCTGGGGTTGTTTTCCTTAGAGCAGAGAAGGCCGAGGGGAGACCTGATTGAGGTGTACAAAATTATGAGGGGCATATATAGGATAGATAGAAAGGAACCTTTCCCCTTAGTAGAGGGGTCAATAACCAGGGGGCATAGTTTCAAGTTAAGGGACAGGGGGGGAGAAATTGGGTATCGCCCCGTTTGGGGCGCTAGAACTGGCGCTGTGCAAATTTTATCGCCAGGCGCAACTTATCGCCACCTCGAGCGATATTGGGTTGCTGCGCCCCTAAAGGTGATTGCGGTGTTGATTCAGGCGCTGCACGGGAGTCTTAAGGCGCTAACCCGGCGGCGCTACTCAATATGTCGGCGGCCGGGCGCAGCGCAGGTGCTGTCAATAATCGATTACCCCGAGACATGCTGGTGCCGGCCAGCTCTCAATTAGGAGCAGCAGCCACACTCTGCGCCCTGTAGGTCTCAAAATCGGCGCTGGGCTTTCTGTGGCGTTCCAGACTTTGAACATATGGAGAGGGTGAGGCAGAGAGCAGAGCGCTTTACCGATGGGGCATTGGATGCTTTGGGTGGCGAAGTGGAGCGCCGGCGAGCTGTGCTGTACCCCGACAATGGCAGGAGGCCTCATCAGAGCGAGTACCGCAGGGCTTGGAGGGAAGTTTGTCAAAGAGTCACCTCAAGCAGCGTGGTGCCCAGGACTCCTGTGCAATGCAGGAAGAAGTTCAACGACCTCACTCGGGTCGTTAGGGTGAGTGCCTTTTTCGCCATCTTCTTCATCCCTCCATCTGCACCTGACATTATGGCCAGAGGGTGCGCGAAGCCCCAATGGCCATCTGTCAGCCAGCACCCATGGCCCTTTCTGGAAACACACACACACATTCAGCTCAATGCATAATGGAGGGGCTATTCTACCATGGGGGGCATGTGATGTCAGCTCAGGCCAGCATGTTTCATCACTTCCCGTCCTTTCTCCTGCAGGCCAAGCTGGCCAGGAACCAGAGGGAGCAGCTTCGGACTGGAGGAGGTCGGCCTCAGCTGCAGACACTGACGGACCTGGAAGAACGAGTCCACCAGATTGTTGGAGGCCGGATGATTGGTCCTGTCACCACTGGAGCTGCCGACCCCATTGTGCACAGCGATGGTAAGGTCATCACCTTTTTGAACTCTCTCCTTCCACTTGTTCTCCCCACCAGCATGCTTTTTCACTCTGGACCCGAGTCAGAGCATTGCAGCACTCATGCATCCCTTGCTGCCACCCTGTCCTTTCGCTAAAGCAACTCTTCAACCTCCCTGCTTTCAGACGCTGCATCACCAGCTCGGGAGCCGGGCCCTCAAGCTGCCACTGCCACTGACTCCGGAGGCAACGAGCAGGAGGAAGCTGGACCCTCCCTACCACCCTCAGGCGAGCCAGCCCATCTGCAGACTGGGGAGACTACTTCCCTGGAGGGGAGCGGGGGGGAATGCTCTGAGGAGGATGCAGCTCCAGGACCCAGTGGCCTGCAGCAACGCGAGGGGGGTAGGGAAGCTTGGGGGCCGTCTCCCCGGAGGGCGAGTCAGGCCGCGAGTACTGCTGCACAGAGCGTAGAAGAGGTGCGTTCCCTCGCAGAAATGAGCGCCCAGGCTCGGCTCAGGCACACTGAGCTCATGGCTGCAGTGGCAAGGATGCCTGAATCCATCGAGACACTGGCAAGGAGTGTCCAAGACTTCGGGGCAGCACAGGCAAGGAGTGCGCAGGACTTTGGGGCAGCACTGGAAAGGACTGTCCAGGGCTTCGGGGCAGCACTGGAAAGGACTGTCCAGGGCTTCACCGAAGCACTGGCACCTGCCACGCAAGTGCTGAGTGCTGCCACGCAGTCACTCGCTGGTCTCATGCAGACGCATATTGAGGCCACGCGACCGATGACTGCTGCCACCCTCGCTGGATCAGGCGGGATTACCCGGGGCCCTTGCAGCACCACAGCAGGGCATCAATCTGTGGACCAGCCGATTGGTGCGCATGCTGCGGTACTCCCCGTCAGAGTGCCAGAGGTCGTCCAGGACGTCCCTTGGGGCATCTGCGCTTTCGGACAGCCAGCAGGCCTCCCCCAGCCTTGATGCAGCCACTGGGGTCCCATTACGGAGGAGCTGCAGGGAGGGAAGGGGCCGATCTCGCAAGAGAAGTAGATCACCATCAAGGGGGAAAGAGTAGAAGGTGTAGCTGAGACGTCTTATTTGTAGAAATCAAGGCCGTGGATGCTGGTCGGAATGTTAGTAATGTTTTGGATAGTCTCCCGGGTGTGCGAGCCACTTATGTGTTAGTGTGTTAGTTTTGCTTTCTGTAGCCATTGCTTTGTCATGTTGGAAGGAAGCACATTTTGCAAAATAAACAACTTTTTTTATTTACATTGGCCATGTCTGTTATTTACATTCACTGCCCTTCATAGGCTTTGGGTTATCCGGACGGTTCCATTCCTGCTCTTCGAATGGCTCCAAGCATTCTGTCAGAGGGGCCTAGAAGCGGCTTGTTATCAGCCTCTGACGGACGGCCCTTCCAGTTTGTACCTCCCTCCTGTCTTGGTCCTCCTCCTCCTCCTCCTCCGCTGGTGCTTCAATGTCTGGTGGCATTGGCTGGGTGCGTAGGATGGCGAGGTTATGCAGCATGCAACAGACAACCACGAAGTGGGAGACTCGCTCTGGTGAGTACTGCAAGGCGCCTCCGGAATGGTCGAGACAGCGGAACCTCTGCTTCAGCACGCTGATTGTGTGCTCCACAATGTTCCTCGTCGCCTGATGGCTCACATTGAAGCGTTCTTCAGCAGGGGTGGTGGGCGAACGGAGCGGGGTCATCAGCCACGGGCACAGAGGATAGCCCTTGTCACCGAGAAGCCAGCCTTCTGGGTGAGCCGGGGCCTCGAATAGGTCTGCAGCTGAAGTCTGGCGCAGGATGAAGGCGTCGTGGCTGCTGCCAGGGAACAGCGCATTGACTGCGAGGATCAGCTGTGGGTGGTCACAGACCAGCTGAACATTCAAGGAATGGAACCCCTTGCGGTTGCGGAACTCCTCCGGATTCAAAACAGGCGCCCGCAAAGCCACGTGCGTGCAGTCAATGGCGCCCTGCACCATGGGGAAGTCCGCTATTGCTGCAAAGCCCTCTGCGCGCTCCCGCTGCTTCTCCAGTGTCACAGGGAAGGAGATGTACTGCCGCCTCCTTTTAAATAGGTCATCTGTTACTTGACGGATGCAGCAATGCACCGCAAACTGCGATATGTTGGCGATGTCCCCAGTTGCGGCCTGAAAGGAGCCACTTGCATAGAAATTCAGGGCAACAGTCATCTTGACAGCCACCGACAGAGAGGTCCTGCACCTTATCTGAGGCTGCAGATCTGGCTGAAGCAGGTGGCACAGCTCAGTCACCACCTCCTTTCTGAAGCGCAGCCTTCTAAGACACTGCTCCTCTGACATGTTCAAGTAAGAGAACTGCTGTCGGAAAACCCTGGCAACGTAGGGTCTGGTGTGGCGACGTCTGTTGGCCCTCTTCCGCCTGGCCATTCCTGCCCCTCTCTCCCTGCGTCTCTGTGCCCTTTCCAGATGGTTCAGCAGCAGGACGTTCCCCTCCAATGCAGCCCCCATAATAATAGCGCACAAGAAATTGTTAACGTTGTAAATGCTCACCAGCAGCAAGGTGATGGTCAGAAGGCTGAAGTTCCTCTGGCCAGCGCTGGCTCACTGGTGCAATGGCTCTCAGAGTGCAGCTCAGCAACTCTGTGAAAGTCTCGAGGAAGTTGTGCTCCCAAAATGGCTGCCGATTTTATACCAGTGCAGTCCCCTTTAAAGAGCGCCCCCCCAGCCCGAGAGCGACTGGGGAACGTTCCAGGTAAGCAGTCCTTATTAGCACCAGGCGGAACGGAGGGGCGCAACATTGAATTTCCGGTCCGGGGCGCCCAAAAGGCGTTGCACACTGAAATGATGTCATGATCTGCCTGTGCCCGCGAGCGGGCGCTAAGGTTTAGCGCCGGCGCAAAATGCCCACTCAATATGGGAGGAGACGCTGGGTTCACTGCGCCCGGCCGAAAATTGACTAACGCCCCACTTCTCAGCCTCTTTAGGCGCTAATTGGAGGCGCTGCCAACTGAATTTCTCCCCCAGGAGGTTTAGAGGGGATTTGAGGAAAAACTTTTTCACCCAGAGGGTGGTTGGAATCTGGAACTCACCGCCTGAAAGGGTGGTAGAGGCAGGAACCCTCACAACATTCAAGAAGCATTTGGATGAGCACTTGAAACGCCATAGCATGCAAGGCTACGGACCAAGTGCTGGAAAATGGGATTAGATTAGACAGGGCTTGATGGCCGGCGTGGACACGATGGGCCGAAGGGCCTCTTTCTGTGCTGTATAACTCTGTGACTCTATGACAGAGAGAGAGAGGGAGTGAGAGACAGAGAGAGAGAGAGAGAAAGAGGGGATTTTTCAGTCTGTAAGGGGGACCCCGAGCTTCCGGTCGCCTGTCACTTTAATTCACCGCTCCATTCCCACTCAGACCTCACCGTCCTCGGCCTCTTGCATTGTTCCACGGAAGCTCAGCGTAAACTCGAGGAACAGCACCTCATCTTCCGATTAGGCACTTTACAGTCTTCCGGACTCAATATCGAGTTCAACAATTTCAGACCATAACCTCGGCCCCTATCATACATATTTTTTATCCACACTTTTTGTTTGTGTCTTTTCTTCTCCCACAGGGCAGCTGTCTTCCATTCTGCCAGCGCAATTTACACTTCATCTCGAGCCATCCTTTGTTTCTTAACCTGCCCCATTACCGTCTCCTCTCGCCTTGAATATCTCTTAATGTCTCTTAACCTCTTCCGCCTTCCATCCAATCACAGACCTTCCCTTTTGTTCTTTCATCCCCTCCCCCTGTTGTGTATGTACCTTTAAGGGAATAACTGGTCTCAGACTGCAGTACCGGCAGTGACCACCCCTGTATAAAAGGCCCTAGCAGGCTTCTGTAGTTTCAGTTTCCAGGTTGTCTCCATTCAGTAAAGACTTGTTATAATCAACTCCTGCAGTCCGTGTCTCAATTATACACGGGCATAATACTGGCGACGAGTAAGAAACGAACTTACCTGCAACTCGGCAGCACCTCAGACGACGTTATTGAAGGTCGGAGCCAGAGGAAAGAAAAAAAAAAAAAATCCAAAGAAACTCGAGAAACGGGCGTCGACCGTGGGCAACCGCCCTCCAAATCATTGAATTGAAAAAGTGCAGGAGAGACTGTCGAGAGCCAGGCTTGGTTCTCCAGTCTGTGGTTTCCCAGCTAATCGGGCTGGTGGCAGGTAGTGCACTGATCCTTCCTGGGCTGCGGCGGGCTAGAGCTCGATCGGGTGGCTCTGCAACGGGGCCGTGCAGCGAGTCGGGAAGCAAAGAGAGAGAGAGAGGGTGGAGCACACAGGGCGCGGCCGGTGCTTCGAAGCCGGGCAGCGTTCGGACCTAAGAAGAGGGAGGGAAGTGTCCCAGAGGGTCCGCTCCACGACGGGAACGGTTCTTCAATTAACGGAGCAAATATTGAAGCACGATAGAAAAATAAAAATACCGCGGAGAGCGGCGTTGGCAGCAGCGATCGGGGAGGCGCGAAGACCATAGGGCGTCGCCATTACAGGATAGTAAAATAAATATAATCGCCAGCAACAGCGTTGGCAGCAGCGGCAGCGGCGGGAAAGCGCGGGAGGCGCCATCTTAACTCGGCGGGGAAGAAGGAAAAGCGCGGGAGGCGCCATTTTGATCCATCGGGGACGAAGGAAAAGCGCGGGAGGCGCCATCTTAGATTTTCAAGATGCCAAAGACTGTCGATATCACTGCCTTAGATAATGCAATAGAAGACTGGACCATGTATGTGGAAAGAGTCGAGGTATATTGCGAGGCAAACAAAATAGCCGATGAGAAAAAGGCATCGGTATTGCTAAATTTAATGGGCGCAAGAACGTACGGCCTATTGCGGGACCTGATTACTCCAGCCAAACCGAAGGCGAAGAGTTTTAACGAAATTGTTGCTATCCTACAGGAACACCTAAATCCTACACCGCTGCTGATAGCAGAAAGATTTAAATTCCACAGGAGAAATCAGCATAAAAATGAGAGCAATGCTGATTACCTTACGGAACTACGCAAGCTATCAAAGCACTGCCAGTTCGGAGCAGGACTGGCAGATACCTTACTGGACAAATTTGTCTGTGGACTCCTGAGTGAAGGAACCCAGAAGAGGTTACTCTCAGAGAAAGAGCTGACGCTAGATAAGGCTTTCAGCGTGGCAGTATCGTACGAAGCAGCAGCAAGGGGAGCTGCGGAAATACAACAAAAGCCACAGGAATACGGCACCCACGAAATGACACGGGGATTTGCAAAATGTTATCGCTGCGGCAGAACAAACCATGACCAGAAAGACTGCTGGTCTAGGCATATGCAGGCAATGCGGAAAGATGGGACACATTGCACGAGTTTGCAGGTCTGGGAAGAAGACCAACGACAACAAAAAGGCTACTAAGGAACCGTACAGGAAAGTACAAAAGATGACGGACAGTAGTTCCGAAGACCAGATGAGCGATAGTGAATCCGGGAACAAGAGACTAAGCTGTCTCAAACTTCACAACGTAATCGCAAAAGAGGATCACCGAACCATTTGGGTCACCCTCACGATAGCAGGGTCCCAAGTCAAAATGGAATTGGATACAGGATCAGCTCTAACCGCCATGAATCGACAAGACTACGAGCGGCTATTCTCACACATACCCTTGAGAGAGACATCCATTGTCTTGAGGACGTATACGGGGCAAAAAGTATACCCCAGAGGAAAAATAAGGGTGCCTGTCGAATACAACGGCAAGAAAATACGGAAATTGTATCTCTACATTCTGCAAGATGGTGGACCACCGTTATTGGGACGTGAATGGATCAGAAAGATAAGTTTAGACTGGCACTCCATTCAGGCACTGACGGTGGCTGGTAAAAAGGATGACGACGTCACTCCTGGACGATTGTCAACAATCTTAGCTGACACCGAAGAGGTATTTCAACAAGAACTGGGCACTCTTAAAGGCGTAACCGCCTCGATAAAAATAGAGGAGAATGCAATTCCCAAGTTTTTCAAAGCAAGACCGGTACCATATGCAATTCGCCCAGCCGTCGAGGCAGAGCTGGAGAATCTGGAGAATGCAGGCGTGTTATCTAAGGTAGACTGGAGCGAGTGGGCGACACCCATCGTTCCTGTCATGAAAAATACGTTAAACAATAAGTCTGAGGAGCCAAGGAAGGTTCGCATCTGTGGGGACTTCAAGGTGATGGTGAACCCAGTCCTTCACACAGTACAATATCCTCTTCCAAGGATAGAAGATATCTTCGCCTCACTATCTGGAGGGAAGCGTTTTACAAAAATTGACCTAGCACAAGCATATTTGCAGATGGAGGTTGAAGAATCCTCTAGGAAGTATCTCACGATAAACACTCACAAAGGTCTTTACCAGTATAATCGACTGGTATTCAGAGTAGCATCAGCTCCGGCGATATGGCAAAGAGCGATGGAACAAGTCCTGCAAGGGATTCCGGGGACTCAGTGTTACTTGGACGACATCCTAGTGACAGGTGAAGATGACAGTGAACACCTTGCTGTTGTGTATTTAACCTGTTCCACCTTAAGAGAGCTTAAGCCTGTTCCACCTTAAGAGATGTACTACTTTCTCAGGCTGCTGTAGACGTAATACCGGGGGTGAACACACCGGTATATAAGCACTGTGCAGTAATCTTGTATTCAGAATAGTCCCTACCTCCAACCAGTAAAGACCTGTTTTTGATTGTTATTAATTAGTCTGTGTCTTAATTAACTAGATAACTCACAGATTTAACACTGGCGACGAGTCTGATTCGGACCCTGCGGCAATCACTCCACGGCAGCTTCGTCCACAGCCAGGACGTTGCAGAGAGGTTTCCACCCTCTCCACCCCACTGGAAGACATCCTGACCTCGGAGCCTCCATCGGCGACCGTCAGCTTCTTCTCCAGCTTGGTGGTGGGTAAGCCGTTGTCTGAGCCGGGCAGCGACGCGACAGGCAGTCGACCGCGTTGGCCGCACGAACGGGGCTGGGGGAGCCGGAGGAATAGGGCGCGAGAGCCGCTTCGAGCAGGAGGCGTTTCAACAGAGCGATCGCATCTCCTGATAAGGGCCGAGAGCCGCGAGAGCGATCGCATCTCCAGATAAGGGCCGAGAGCCGCTTCGGTCGGGAGCCACTTCGCGATCCAGCGATCGCATCCGCTGATAAGGGCCGCACTCGGGCGATCGCGGCGAAGATAAGGGCCGCACTCGGGGGCTGAAGGGAGACGGCATCGGGGGACGGGTGAAGACCGCCAAGCGCGGGAAAACCGCCATTTTGTGGGCGGAGGACGACGGCAAGAGCGGGAAGCCGCCATCTTGGATAGCAGTAAAAAAATAAAAAAAAATCTGAGAAATTGCAAATCTGATAAAGTACTACAATGCCTAAACACGGGAATATTAGCAACTTTGATAGTGACATCGAAGATTGGGCCATATATGTTGAACGAGTTAAAAATTATTGTAAGGCCAATAAAATTCGTGAGGCTGATAAAGCACTAACATTATTAAATTTAATGGGTGCGAAGACATACGGGCAATTGAAACACCTGTTATCACCAGATGAACCGGCGGATAAGACGTTCGATGAGATTGTTACTGTCCTGAAAGATCATCTAAACCCCACGCCGCTGATGCTAGCGGAACGATTTAAATTTTACGACAGAAGGCAGCTACAGCATGAAAGCAATGCTGAATATTTGCTGGAATTGCGTAAATTAGCGAAATATTGCCAGTTTGGAACGGGACTGACAGATGCACTACGAGACAAATTTGTGTGTGGTTTATTTAAACAGGATACACAAAAGCGACTGCTCGAGGAGAATGAGCTGACGCTTGAGAAGGCGGTCACTATGGCAGCAGCACACGAAGCCGCAGCGAGAGGCACAGCAGTAATGCAGCTACGGTCACCGGAGCTCAGTGCACACAAATTGGGTGTGAGTTCTGGCAAATGTTATCGTTGTGGAAAGACAACGCATGATCAGAACCAGTGTTGGTTTAAAAACCAAGAATGTAGAACTTGTGGTAGGCTTGGACATATAGCTAGAGTATGCAGGTCAGGGAAGAAGACCAGCAACAAGAAGTCACCGCAAGGAAAATACGCAAAAGTACACAAGGTGGCCGAACAGGAGTCCGATTCAGACGCTAGCAGTAATGAACTGGCTGGCTTAAGCAGTATTGAACTGACTAGCTTAAGGGTACTCAACGTTGGTAAGGGTGCAGACCTCCAGACAATTTGGGTTACTCTTCAGATAGAAGGAGTCCAAGTAAAAATGGAATTGGACACTGGATCGGCATTGTCGGTCATGAATAAGAAAGATTACAGAAGGTTATTCCAACATATTCCCCTACAGGATACGGAGATTATATTGACAACCTACACGGGGCAGAGAGTGTACCCCATCGGGACAATAAAGGTTGCAGTGGCCAACAAGGGCGAAGGAAGTCAAATAATGGACTTATATGTGCTACCGGAGGGAGGTCCACCACTACTAGGCCGGGAGTGGTTTAGAAACATAAATATGGACTGGCATTCGCTAAAAGCCATAAAGAGTGAGAACTCGGTGCAGATAATCAGCCCAGACTCTAGAACTGATGATGGTAAGACCAACCCATGTGCAAAAGACAAAGTTTCAGCACAGAATTCCACTGAGCAACAACAACATAGTTTAACAGAGAATTCTGAGTCTGTCAAGTCTACTGATATGCACATTTTTGAGGGACACTGGGCTCGAACTCAACTCCATTTCAAACTACAACAGCAATTAGAACAAATGATTCACCGTTTTGAGCAAGAGATGAATGAAATAAAAAAGTTCTTTGTTACAGAGTGGGAGAATCTGGAAAGGCAACAGAAGCAACTGATGGAGAAAATGGAGCAGGAGCACACCAACCATCTGCGCGAGGAGGCCGAACGAATCAAAGCTGATTCAGGTTCTGAAGGTGCGTGCCATAATCTGGTGTCAGAAGAGTTAACGGTCAGCCAACTCCTTCATATGCTGAGGGACAAGACTCTGAAATGGGAAAAACTTGAACACGAGCTGCGATCTTCAAAGGAAAAGGGTTCGGAGCTCTCAAAAGTCATTGAGATGGCTGATGTGACGACACAGACTGAAACGACTGCAACAGAGCAGCCATTGGATGCCAAAAGTACGCTGACTCACGTCAATGTAGAACAACAGACCGCTGAAACAGCTGCTCCGGTAGAGGGATTGCATAGTCCGATCAATCAATCTCCAAAGGAAGTTGAAGTATTAAAATCACAAATGAGGTCACTAGTAAACGACTTGCTGAAAGCCCAGAAAAAGCTGGAGGCAGAGGTACACATGAAGAAGTCTCTTCAGGAGAGATGTCTGGATTTGGAACAAGAGCTGGCTAACGTCCAGCTGGGTATGGAGGAAATAGACGACCCTCTCGCTGACCTGTCGGACGACTCCGAATATTACTATGTCCTGTCCTGCCCAACTTGTAACTTCGACTCCCACCATACAGAAATCATGGAGGAGCACCGAAAGTCTACGGAACATCGGGAGAAGGTGGCTCTACTACAAAAAAAGGAGGAAGAGAAGGAGGAACTGCGCATGCAGCTGGCAGCTGTGGCAGCTGACAATGGAGCCCAGAGAGTCTCCAAGAAGCAGAAAAGGAAAAGTAAAAACAGAAGATGACCCATCTGAACCATTATCACCTCTACCAGATCACACACGTGGTCCCTCCGAACGGAGCCAAATCAGTTCGGAAGTTCAAGCTGTTAAATCCATGAAAGGACTATTGAATGAGTAACGTGAACCGACTACACCACAGAGATTGAATCTGTGAACTGTTTTCCGCAGAGACTGAATCTGTGATATGTTACGTTAAACATGAAGTTATATATGTATATATGTTATTACGTTATGTTAAATGGGGGGGATGACTATAAAGCTAAGAAGGGAGGAGTGTTGTGTATGTAACCTGTTCCACCTTAAGAGAGCTTAAGCCTGTTCCACCTTAAGAGATGTACTACTTTCTCAGGCTGCTGTAGACGTAATACCGGGGGTGAACACACCGGTATATAAGCACTGTGCAGTAATCTTGTATTCAGAATAGTCCCTACCTCCAACCAGTAAAGACCTGTTTTTGATTGTTATTAATTAGTCTGTGTCTTAATTAACTAGATAACTCACAGATTTAACACTTGCCAACCTAGAGCAGGTGCTCACTAGACTACGTGAACATGGGCTACGAGCCAATCGCCCCAAGTGCGAGTTTTTTAAGAAACAGATATCATATTGTGGCCACGTGATTGATGAAGAGGGGTTGCATAAGTCCCCTGACAAAATTGAAGCGGTAGTTAAGGCTCCAGCGCCTGAAAATGTGTCGCAACTGAGGTCATTCCTCGGATTGGTGAATTACTACCATAAGTTTTTGCCGAATTTGTCCACAATTCTGCATCCACTGAACGCCCGACTACGAACGGGAGTAGCATGGAAATGGAGCGATGAATGCAAGCGGGCCTTTCAGAAGAGTAAGGACCTAATCACTTCAAGAGAAGTATTAGCTCACTACAACCCATCACTACCGATAAGACTGGCGTGTGATGCGTCTCCCTACGGCATTGGGGCGGTACTGTCACATAAATTCCTTGATGGTTCAGAGAGGCCGATAGCTTTTGCGTCACGCTCGTTAACTTCAGCCGAGCGTAGCTACGCCCAGATTGACAGAGAGGCCCTCAGCCTGGTGTGGGGGGTGAAGAAGTTCAATCACTACCTGCACGGTCAGAAATTTACTCTACTAACTGATCATCAACCTCTCGTCTCCATTTTCAACCCTCAGAAGGGCGTACCGATAATGACGGCACAACGGCTACAGAGGTGGTCCCTTTTTCTAGGGGCTCACCAATATGACATCGAGTACAAAGGAACTAAACAGCATGGGAATGCTGATGGATTGTCGCGCCTACCGTTGCCGACGGTGGAAGAAGAACTGGCAGTGGATCCAGTGGAGTTATTCCACTCGACTATAGTCGAATGTCTCCCTGTGACGAATGCAAACATAGAAAAGGAAACACGAAATGACCCGACACTCTCCTGGGTCTATGATTTAACGGTGAAGGGATGGCCAGCACATGGCGAACCACTGCTGCCAGCATTCTCGCCGAGAAGAGAACAGCTGTCAGTGTGCAGAGGAACCTTGATGTGTGGATCCAGAGTAGTAATTCCACCCAAATTGAAGGATAGAGTGCTCAATGAGCTTCATGAGGGTCATCTGGGAGGGGTAAAAATGAAGAACTTAGCCAGAGCGTTTGTGTGGTGGCCGGGAATCGATAGAGAAATCAAAGAGATGACCAAGAGCTGTACAGGATGCCAGAAAGTCCAAAACGCCCCACCACAAGCCCCTCTACATCCATGGGAGTGGCCCTCATCTCCATGGCAAAGGGTGCACATTGATTTTGCTGGTCCCTTCATGGACTCGATGTTTTTAATTGCGGTGGATGCACATTCAAAGTGGCCAGAGGTAATAAAAATGTCCTCAACCACCACAGAAAAAACTATCACAGTCTTACGAACCATATTCGCCAGGAATGGGCTGCCTGAACAGATTTGCTCTGACAATGGACCACAGTTTGTGTCTGAAGAGTTCCGGAGGTTCTTAAAGAACAATGGTGTTAAGCATTACACATCCGCCCCATATCATCCAGCCACTAATGGATTGGCCGAGAGGTTTGTTCAAACATTCAAGAAGGCTATCAAGGCAATGTGTAATGAAGATATACCCCTACAACACAAGGTGGATAACTTCTTGTTTGCCTACCGGAATGCGACACATGCGGTTACCAACCAAACTCCAGCCATGATGTTCTTCAATCGAAGACTACGATGACGCTTGGATTTGGTTAAGCCAAACGTCAGAAGAGATGTGGAGAACAGGCAGTTTCAGAATATGAATGAAAGACCGACCAGGAGTTTTAAGTTAGGTCAACCAGTTTTGGCCCGGGACTACCGCACAGAGAAATGGCAGCCAGGAACGATCTGTACACGGCAAGGACCTCTAATGTATACCGTGGACGTTGGGGAGAGCATTGTAAGACGCCATGCTGACCAGATTCTAGAGTCACTGGAAAACGTCAACTCCACACCACGATCTGATACACCTGGTGATGAAACCGAAGTACCAATTGCATCTACCGCAGAATCGGTGATATTGGAAGCAGACGAACCAAACAACGACATTGATCCCGACTCAACCTTGCCAGAAGAACCTGATACCCAAAAGAGGCGTTATCCAGACAGAATCAGGAAGCCTCCTCAAAGACTGAACTTATAATTGCTTAACTTCAACCAATGTATCTAGCAACCGTAATTGTAATTGTAATTAGTTATTATTTAGTTGTTAAATGAATGTTATGTACTGTTCATCTAAAAGGGGAGGAATTGTTGTGTATGTACCTTTAAGGGAATAACTGGTCTCAGACTGCAGTACCGGCAGAGACCACCCCTGTATAAAGGCCCTAGCAGGCTTCTGTAGTTTCAGTTTCCAGGTTGTCTCCATTCAGTAAAGACTTGTTATAATCAACTCCTGCAGTCCATGTCTCAATTATACACGGACATAATACCCCCCTTTCCCAACCCCTAGCTTGCTTAAAAATCTGTTCCATTTCCTGCTTTTTTTCCAGTTCTGACGAAAGGTCATCGACCTGAAACGTTAACTCTGTTTCTCTCTCCACAGATGCTGCCTGACCAGCTGAGTATCTCCAGCATTTTCTGTTTTTATTTCAGATTTCCAGCATCCGCAGTATTTTCTTTTTCTTGCGGGGGTTTTTCTGCTCCGTGTTGGCAGTGACTAACAGTGACGGTGTTTATTATTGAGTGAAGTGCTGCTGATCTGAGGTGGTTTTCGTGAGTAATCTGAAGATGGATCAACTCCCGGGAGCCCGAGGCCCAATCCGTGTTAAACAGGTGTCGAACCAAAAATCAAACACACACCTGGAGCCTTTAGGGGGCCAGTTCAAGGGGCTGTGTCTGACTCGACAACTGATTCATTTCCAAGTTACTTTTAAAAATAAAACAAGTTGTGTTGTGCGGGTTTTATTGCCACAGGTGAAGCCCCTCATGGCCGATTGCTTCGAGGGGTGGGGGCGTCACCACCAGTGACTCCCACTCACCCAGGTCCCCAGCTTTCTCTCACCCCCTTAATGGCTGCTCTCTCGGTGCTGCTCCCTCTCGCCCCTTTACTGACTGCTGCTCCTGGCTCGGTGGGAAATGCTGGTCCCCACCCCCACCCCCATTCCCCAGACCCCCTCTCCCCGAAACCCCCCTCCCCCGACCCCCCCGGCCCACCCTCCCCCGAACCCCCCCCTCCCCCAACCCCCCTCCCCCGACCCTCTCTCCCCCATTCCCCAGACCCCCTCCCCCCCGAAACCCTCTCCCCAATCCCCCTCCCGCAACCCCCTCTCCCCCTCTCCCCCCCGACCCCCGAACCCCCCCTCCCCGACTCCCTCTCCCCGACCACCTCCCCCGACCCCCTCTCCCCGACTCCCTCTCCCCCGGCCACCTCCCCCCGACCCCTGTCCCCCATTCCCCAAACCCCCTCCCCCCTGAACCCCCTCCCCCCTGACCCCCTCTCCCCGACCCCCTCTCCCCAACCCCCTCCCCTGACCTCCCTCTCCCCGACCCCCTCTCAACCTGCCCCCTCCCCCTCTCCCCGACACCCCTCCCCATCCCCCTCTCCCCGACCCCCCACCCCTCCCCCCTCTCCCCCCTCCCCCGACCCCCTCTCCCCCTCCCCCCCTCCCCCAACCCCCTCCCCTGACCCCCCTCTCCCCGACCCCCTCTCAACCTGCCCCCTCCCCCTCTCCCCGACCCCCCTCCCCGTCCCCCTCTCCCCAACCCCCTCCCCCGACCTCCCTCTCCCCGTCCCCCTCTCCCCGACCCCCCACCCCGACCCCCTCTCCCCTCCCCCGACCCCCTCTCCCCGACCCCCTCTCCCTCTCCCCCGACCCCCTCCCCCTCCCCCTCTCCCCGACCCCCCTCCCCGTCCCCCTCTCCCCCTCCCCCCTCCCCCGACCCCCTCTCCCCGACCCCCTCTCCCCCTCCCCGTCCCCCTCTCCCCTCCCCCCCACCCCGACCCCCTCTCCCCTCACCCCTCCCCCTCTCCCCGACCCCCCTCCCCGTCCCCCTCTCCCCCACCCCGACCCCCTCTCCCCCTCCCCCCTCCCCCTCCCCCCTCTCCCCGACCACCTCTCCCCCTCCCCCCTCCCCCTCTCCCCCCGCACCCCCATTCCTGAGCCCTGCCCCATGTGTGTCCGTGGTGAGGTGGGGTGATACAGGGAGGGAGTCCCCTCTCCCGATAGCTCGCAATGTGTCAGTAAATGAACTCGAGGATTGATTCCCCATCGCGCTCGCCACAGGGACCGGATCTCACTCCAAACCCTCAACAACAAGTCAACTGTGTTTTTTTTGAAAGCACGAAGCCAGGTATTGGAGCTCTCTGCCATGGGAAACGCTCACAACTTGGCCTCTGTCTGTTCCATCCTGCCTGTTCTTGTCCCGCTTTACCAATTACTGCGCTCCCTCGAGCGGCTGCGCTGGTGAGTCTCGCTGTGTGTGGGGGTTGAGACCTTCTAGAAATCCTGTCCGCTCAATCAAACCCACCCCACTCGTCGCTTCACACTCAACCAGCTGGCCGCAAACGGCAGGTAATTTGTATTTATACAGCACCATTAACCTAGTAAAACCTCCCGCGGCGCTTCACAGGAGCGATTATCAAACAAAATGCGACACCGAGCCACATAAGGAGATATTGGGAAAGGTGACCAAAAGGTTTAAGGAGCATCTTAAAGGAGGAGAGAGAGGCGGAGAGGTTTAGGGAGGGAATTCCAGAGCTCGGGGCCCCGGCAGCTGAAGGCACGGCCGCCAATGGTGGAGCGATGGAAATCGGGGATGGGCAAAAGGCCAGAATTGGAGGAGCGCAGAGATCTCGAGGGGTTGTTGTGGTGTATGTAACCTGTTCCACCTTAAGAGAACTACTTTAAGAGATGTACTACTTTCTTTTGGCTGCTGTATACTGTAATACCGGTGATGACCACACCGGTATATAAGTGTTGTGTAAGGATTTGCTGGGCAGTTCAGCCCTGACCTCCGAATAGTAAAGACCTGTTAAAAGTTATTCTTGTTGTCTGTGTCCAGTGCTTGATCCTAAACATAACTGGGACACACAGACTCAACAGTGGCGACGAGTCCGATCTTACCCTGCGGCAATTTTACATCCGAGGCAGCTTCGTCCTCAAGACGGGCGTCGAGAAGAGGCATCCGCCCTCATCATCCTGCTGAGCACCATCGCACGGGAGGCATCGAGAACCCGGGTTAAAAAGAAAAAGAATTCTGAC
Organism: Somniosus microcephalus; assembly: GCF_052327205.1. Taxonomy (NCBI): domain Eukaryota; kingdom Metazoa; phylum Chordata; class Chondrichthyes; order Squaliformes; family Somniosidae; genus Somniosus; species Somniosus microcephalus. Next base: position 3,245,658 of record NC_141009.1, on the reverse strand, counting down.
CACGAAGCCCTCCATCAGCGATAGGCAGTGATCATCCCTTCTACCACGGTGGTGGGTAAGCCGATCAGCGACACGAGCAGAAAGTCGGCCGCGTTGACTGTGGAGTAGGGGAGGGAAAACGGAGGAATAAGGGCGGAGAGCTCGACCACGGCCGGTAGAAAGGGCCGGGCTGCAATCGAGGCCGAGAGGCGCAGCGACTGGGGCAGCTTAAGGCTCGAGAGCCACGGAGAACTCGAACGCAGCCGGTGTACAGGACCGGGCTGCAAGCGGGGCTGCGAGGCAAAGCAGCGTCGGGGAGTTGAGAAGCTTAAGGCACGAGAGCCGCGGAGAATTCAAACGCAGCCGGTGTAAAGGACCCGGCTGCAAGCGGGGCTGTGAGGCAAAGCAGCGTCGGGGAGTGAGAACCGCTGGGGAGGCGAGAACAGCAGCAGCAAGGCAATCGCCATTGCAGCCAGCGGGGGAAGAAGGCAAACACGGGAATCCGCCATTGTAGTCGGCGGGGGAAGAAGACGAGCGCGGGAAAGACCGCCAAGCGCGGGAAGCCGCCATTTTAGTAGGCGGGGGAAGAAGACAAGCGCGGGAAGCCGCCATTTTGAAAAAAAAAGAAAAATTTAAAAAACTTGCAAGGATGCCTAAACATGGGAGCATTAATACCTTTGATAGTGATATCGAAGATTGGACCACGTATGTAGAACGCATGGAAGTTTATTGTAAAGCAAATAAGGTACCAGATGATGAGAAAGCACTAACCTTATTAAGCTCAATGGGTGCGAAGACATACGGGCTATTGAAGCACCTTCTATCACCAAATAAACCGGCGGATCAGACTTTCGCGAATATTGTTACTGTCCTGAAAAATCATTTAAACCCCACGCCGCTGATGATAAATGTAAGAAGTCACACAACACCAGGTTATAGTCCAACAGCTTTATTTGAAATCACAAGCTTTCGGAGCGCTGCTCCTTCTTCAGGTGAAGTGGAGAAATGCATAAAGACACAGCTTATATAGTCAGAGAATCATGTCAGATGTTTACAGGTAACCTTTCCAACTGCCATTTATCGCACCTCGGCAGAGAGATAATCACAGCAGTCAAAGGTGTGAATGGTGTCCAAACAGGTCAGTCAGGGAAACATTACATCAAAGAACAATGAGGTGGGGTCACAAGGGGTCAAATATTGCTGATGCTGGGGTCTGTATGAAAAACAAAAAAACAGACAAAAAACATTTTTTTTGGCTGGAAATCACAGCAGGTCCGGCCGCATCTGTGTAGAGAGAACAAGCCAATGTCGACTCGAGTCTGGATGACCCTGCATCAGGTGGGGTTACATGTAGCGTGACATGAACCCAAGATCTCGGTTAAGGCCGTCCTCATGGGTGCGGAACTTGGCTATCAGTTTCTGCTCGACGATTTTGCGTTGTCGTGTGTCTCGAAGGCCACCTTGGAGAATGCTTACCCGAAGATCGGAGGCTGAATGTCCTTGACTGCTGAAGTGTTCCCCGACTGGAAGGGAACACTCCTGCCTGGTGATTGTTGCGTGGTGTCCGTTCATCCGTTGTCGCAGTGTCTGCATGGTCTCGCCGATGTACCATGCTCCGGGGCATCCTTTCCTGCAACGTATGAGGTAGACAACGTTGGCCGAGTCACATGAGTATGTACCATGTACCTGGTGGGTGGTGTCCTCACGTGTGATGATGGTATCTGTGTTGATGATCTGGCATGTCTTGCAGAGGTTGCTGTGGCAGGGTTGTGTGGTGTCGTGGTCGCTGTTCTCCTGGAAGCTGGGTAATTTGCTGCGAACGATGGTCTGTTTGAGGTTAGGCGGCTGTTTGAAAGCGAGTAGTGGCGGCGTGGGGATGGCCTTAGCGAGGTGTTCGTCGTCATCGATGACATGTTGAAGGCTGCGAAGAACATGGCGTAGTTTCTCCGCTCCGGGGAAGTACTGGACGACGAAGGGTACTCTGTTGGTTGTGTCCCATGTTTGTCTTCTGAGGAGGTCTATGCGATTTTTCGCTGTGGCCCGTCGGAACTGTCGATCGATGAGTCAAGCGTCATATCCCGTTCTTACAAGGGCGTCTTTCAGTGTCTGTAGGTGTCCATCGCGTTCCTCCTCGTCTGAGCAGATCCTGTGTATTCGCAGGGCTTGTCCATAGGGGATGGCTTCTTTAACGTGGTTAGGGTGGAAGCTGGAGAAGTGAAGCATCGTGAGGTTGTCCGTGGGCTTGCGGTAGAGTGAAGTGCTGAGGTGTCCGTCTTTGATGGAGATTCGTGTGTCCAGGAATGAGACTGATTCTGAGGAGTAGTCCATGGTGAGTTTGATGGTGGGATGGAACTTGTTGATGTTATCGTGTAGTCTTTTCAGTGATTCTTCGCCGTGGGTCCATAGGAAGAAAATGTCGTCGATGTATCTGGTGTATAGCGTTGGTTGGAGATCCTGTGCAGCGAAGAAGTCTTGCTCGAACTTGTGCATGAGGATGTTTGCGTATTGGGGTGCGAATTTGGTCCCCATGGCTGTTCCGTGTGTTTGGGTAAAGAACTGGTTGTCGAAGGTGAAGACATTGTGGTCAAGGATGAAGCGGATGAGTTGTAGGATGGCGTCTGGAGATTGGCTGTTGTTGGTGTTGAGTACTGAGGCTGTCGCAGCGATGCCGTCATCGTGGGGGATACTGGTGTAGAGTGCTGAGACGTCCATCGTGGCGAGGAGTGTTCCTGGTTCAACTGGTCCGTGGGTGCTGAGCTTCTGTAAGAAGTCTGTAGTGTCGCGACAGAAGCTGGGGGTTCCCTGTACGATGGGTTTCAGGATGCCCTCGACATATCCAGAGAGGTTCTCACACAGGGTTCCGTTGCCTGATGCGATAGGACGTCCAGGTGTGTTGGCTTTGTGTATCTTTGGGAGGCAGTAGAAGTCACCCACGCGGGGAGTACGTGGGATGAGAGCATGTAGGATGCTTTGAAGGTCTGGATCGAAGGTTTTGATCAGTCTGTTGAGTTGGCGGGTGTGTTCTTTGGTCGGATCTGCGGGTAACTGTCTGTAGTGTTCCTGGTTGTCCAGTTGTCGGTATACTTCTTTGCAATAGTCCGTTCTGTTCTGTATGACGATGGCACCTCCTTTGTCTGCTGGTTTGATGACGATGTTGCGGTTGGTCTTGAGAGCGTGGATGGCGTTGCGTTGTGCTTGGGTGACATTCTGGACTGTCTTGTGAGTGCGGCTGATGAATCTGGCATTTGTGTGCGCACTGATGAGTGCGGCTGATGATAGCGGAATGATTTAAATTTTACAGGAGAACGCAGTTGAAAGACGAAAGCAACGCTGAATTTTTAATTGAACTACGTAAACTATCGAAGTACTGTCAGTTTGGAACAGGACTAGCAGATGCGCTGAGAGATAAATTTGTGTGTGGATTGTTAAAAGAAGGAACACAAAAGCGACTGCTTGAGGAGAATGATCTTACGCTTGATAAAGCTGTCACTATTGCAGCATCGCAAGAAGCCGCAGCGAGAGGCACTGCAGAAATGCAGCTACGGTCACCGGAACTCTGCACCAATCAAATGGTCTTGAGTACAGTAAAATGTTATCGTTGTGGAAAGACAACGCATGATCAGAACCAGTGCTGGTTCAAAAATCAGGAATGCAGAAAATGTGGCAGGCTTGGTCACATAGCTAAAGTATGCCGGTCAGGAAAGAAGACCAGCAACAAAAAGTCACCGCAGGAAAAGTACAGAAAGGTACACAAGGTGACAGAGAACAGTTCGAACGAACAGAAGTCAGATTCAGACTCCAGCAGTAATGAACTGGGTAGTCTAAGAGTACACAATGTTGGTAAGGAAGCAGACCTCCAAACAATTTGGGTCACACTTCAGATAGCAGGAGTCCAAGTGAAGATGGAATTGGACACTGGATCGGCATTGACGGTCATGAATAAGAAAGATTACAAAAGGTTATTCCCACATATTCCCCTACAGGATACGGAGATTGTATTGAAAACATACACGGGGCAAAGAGTATACCCCATCGGGAAGATAGAGGTAAAGGTGGTCCACAAGGGCAAAGAAAGCCAAGGAATGGACATATATGTGCTACCTGAGGGAGGTCCACCACTACTGGGACGGGAGTGGATTAGGAAAATAAATATGGACTGGCATTCCTTAAAAGCACTAACGGTAGATTCCGGTACAAAAGATGTCAAACCTAAACGATTGTCCAGAATATTGGACGATGCTAAAGAGGTGTTCCAACAGGGACTGGGAACACTGAGAGGAATTACGGCAAACATCAAGGTTGAAGAACATGCAAACCCGAAATTTTTCAAAGCCAGACCGGTACCTTATGCAATACGACCTGCTGTGGAAGCTGAGCTGGAAGGGCTAGAACGTTCAGGAGTACTGTCTAAGGTAGACTGGAGGGAGTGGGCCACGCCCATTGTCCCCGTCATGAAGCGTTCATCGAGCAACAAGCCGGGGGAACCGGGGAAGGTTCGCATCTGTGGAGATTTCAAAATCACTGTTAATCCGGTGCTTCACACGGTGCAGTATCCGCTTCCGCGGATTGAGGATATCTTCGCTTCGTTGTCTGGCGGGAAACACTTCACCAAGATAGACCTGGCGCAGGCGTACTTACAGATGGAAGTTGAGGAAGAGTCACGCCAGTATCTCACGATCAACACGCATAGAGGCTTGTACCGGTATAATAGACTGGTTTTTGGAGTGGCATCGGCTCCAGCAATTTGGCAGAGGGCCATGGAGCAGGTATTACAGGGAATTCCAGGTACACAATGTTACCTGGACGATATTCTGATTACAGGAGATGATGACGAGGAACACCTTGCAAACTTGGAACTGGTGTTCACCAGATTGAAAGAATATGGTCTTCGAGTTAATCGCCAGAAATGTGAATTCTTTCAGAAGCGGATCTCGTACTGTGGTCATGTCATTGACCAGGAGGGGCTTCATAAGTCTCCTGACAAGATCGAAGCTGTTGTGAAGGCTCCCGCTCCGGATAATGTATCCCAATTGAGGTCGTTTCTAGGGTTGATTAACTATTACCATAAGTTTCTGCCAAATTTATCCACGGTGCTGCACCCGCTGAACGCTCTTTTGCAGAAGGGAGTACCATGGAAGTGGAGCGAGGACTGTAAGAGGGCCTTTTGCGAAAGCAAGGCATTGATCACCTCAGAGGAAGTGTTGGCTCACTTCAACCCAACGCTGCCTATTCGTTTGGCTTGTGATGCTTCTCCATATGGTATTGGGGCAGTACTCTCACACAAGTTGCCAAATGGCCAGGAGAGGCCAGTTGCGTTCGCATCCAGATCATTGACCTCCGCTGAGCGCAACTATGCTCAGATAGATAGGGAGGCTCTCAGCCTTGTGTGGGGAGTAAAGAAGTTTAATCATTACCTGCAGGGCCAAAAGTTTACGCTTCTGACAGACCACCAGCCGTTGGTATCCATTTTCAACCCTAAGAAGGGTGTTTCGGTGACGACAGCACAGAGACTCCAGAGATGGTCCCTTTTCCTAGGGGCACATCAATATCAGATAGAATTCAAAGGTACAAAACAGCATGGTAATGCTGATGGGCTGTCGCGCCTGCCACTACCTACAGAGGAGGAGGCACCGACGGTTGACCCTGTTGAGTTATTTCACTCGACCATCATCGAATGTTTACCAGTCACCAATGCAAGTATTGAAAGAGAAACCAGGAACGACCCGACACTATCCAGGGTCTACGAAGTGACAGTGAAGGGATGGCCAGCACATGGTGATCCACTGTTACCGGCATTCTCAGCAAGACGAGAACAGCTGTCCGTCTGTCAAGGAACATTGATGTATGGAACAAGGGTGATTATTCCTCCTAAGTTAAGAGAGAGAGTTCTAAAGGAACTGCATGAAGGTCATCTGGGGGGAGTCAAGATGAAAAGCCTTGCTAGGGCTTATGTGTGGTGGCCAGGTATCGACCAACAGATAGAGGAGCTGACGAAAATCTGCTCAGGGTGCCAAAAAGTGCAAAATGCACCTCCGATTGCACCGCTGCATCCATGGGAATGGCCTTCAACCCCATGGCAACGTGTACATATTGACTTTGCTGGTCCTTTCATGGACTCCATGTTTTTAATTGCAGTGGACGCACATTCTAAATGGCCAGAAGTGATTAAGATGACTACCACTACCTCGGAAAAGACGATCGCGGTGTTAAGAACGATATTTGCAAGAAATGGATTGCCAGAACAAATATGTTCAGACAACGGACCGCAGTTCGTGTCAGAAGAATTCCAGAGATTCATGAAGCAGAATGGGGTGAAACATTATACCTCTGCCCCATATCATCCGGCTACAAACGGGTTGGTCGAGAGATTTGTACAAACGTTCAAAAAAGCGATAAAGGCCATGAGCGAAGATCAGGTTCCACTACAACACAAGGTGGACAAATTCCTACTGGCATATCGAAACGCCACCCATGCAGTGACAAACCAAAGTCCTGCCATGATGTTCTATAACAGGAGGTTGCGGTCCAGGTTGGACTTGTTAAAACCAAATGTGCGGAGGGAAGTTGAAAACAAACAGTTCCAGCATATAAATAACAAGACCACTCGGAGTTTCGAAATAGGACAACCAGTGTTAGCCCGGGATTATAAAAACGAGAAATGGCAATCTGGAACAATTCGGGCCAGACAAGGACCCTTGATGTACACGGTAGATGTTGGTGAAAATGTAATACGGCGTCATGCTGACCAACTGGTAGAATCGAGAACAAGGGTCGAACGCATGGTTACGGCAGAGACAACCGTGGAAGAAGTTAGTGAACCTGAAGCATCTACCTCAGACGTGAATGTACCTGAGGATGATGTCCAATCCATAAGAGACCAACTAGATGAGTCACCCCAACAACGAGAATCAGAGACCCCTGAAAGGCGTTATCCAACTCGAATCAGGAGGCCTCCTCAGAGACTGAATCTTTGAACTGTTTTGCATGAAGTTGTATATATGTTATTATGTTATGTTAAATGGGGATATAACTGTTAAGCTAAAAAGGGAGGTTTGTGGTGTATGTAACCTGTTCCACCTTAAGAGAACTACTTTAAGAGATGTACTACTTTCTCTTGGCTGCTGTATACTGTAATACCGGTGGTGTAAGGATTTGCTGGGCAGTTCAGCCCTGACCTCCGAATAGTAAAGACCTGTTAAAAGTTATTCTTGTTGTCTGTGTCCAGTGATTGATCCTAAACATAACTGGGACATACAGACTCAACAGTTGTGGGGCTGGAGGAGGTTATAGAGATAGGGAGGGGGCGAGGGCCATGGAGGGATTTGAATACGAGGATGAGAATGTTTAAACATCTGGAGCTGCCCAGTTTAGTTTCTTGGTTTGGGTGTCAGTGAAGACCATCAGGGGTCAGAACAGCAATAGCCAGTCGGAGGGATTGAGACACCGGGGTTCGGAGGGAGTGAGACACCGGGGGTCGGAGGGAGTGAGACACCGGGGGTCGGAGGGACTGAGACACCGGGGGTCGGAGGGACTGAGACACCGGGGGTCGGGGGGACTGAGACACCGGGGGTCGGAGGGACTGAGACACCGGGGGTCGGAGGGAGTGAGACACCGGGGGTCGGAGGGAGTGAGACACCGGGGGTCGGAGGGAGTGAGACACCGAGGGTCGGAGGGACTGAGACACCGGGGGTCGGAGGGAGTGAGACGCCGGGGGTCGGAGGGACTGAGACACCGGGGGTCGGAGGGAGTGAGACACCGAGGGTCGGAGGGACTGAGACACCGGGGGTCGGAGGGACTGAGACACCGAGGGTCGGAGGGACTGAGACACCGGGGGTCGGAGGGAGTGAGACACCGGGGGTCGGAGGGACTGAGACACCGGGGGTCGGAGGGAGTGAGACACCGAGGGTCGGAGGGACTGAGACACCGAGGGTCGGAGGGACTGAGACACCGGGGGTCGGAGGGAGTGAGACACCGGGGGTCGGAGGGACTGAGACACCGGGGGTCGGAGGGAGTGAGACACAGAGGGTCGGAGGGAGTGAGACACCGGGGGTCGGAGGGACTGAGACACCGGGGGTCGGAGGGACTGAGACACCGAGGGTCGGAGGGACTGAGACACCGAGGGTCGGAGGGACTGAGACACCGGGGGTCGGAGGGACTGAGACACCGAGGGTCGGAGGGACTGAGACACCGGGGGCCGGAGGGACTGAGACACCGGGGGGTCGGAGGGACTGAGACACCGGGGGTCGGAGGGACTGAGACACCGGGGGTCGGAGGGAGTGAGACACCGAGGGTCGGAGGGACTGAGACACCGGGGGTCGGAGGGACTGAGACACCGAGGGTCGGAGGGACTGAGACACCGGGGGTCGGAGGGACTGAGACACCGGGGGTCGGAGGGACTGAGACACCGAGGGTCGGAGGGAGTGAGACACCGAGGGTCGGAGGGACTGAGACACCGAGGGCCGGAGGGAGTGAGACACCGGGGGTCGGAGGGACTGAGACACCGGGGGTCGGAGGGACTGAGACACCGGGGGTCGGAGGGACCGAGACACCGGGGGTCGGAGGGACCGAGACACCGGGGGTCGGAGGGAGTGAGACACCGAGGGTCGGAGGGACTGAGACACCGAGGGTCGGAGGGAGTGAGACACCGGGGGTCGGAGGGAGTGAGACACCGGGGGTCGGAGGGACTGAGACACCGGGGGTCGGAGGGACTGAGACACCGAGGGTCGGAGGGACTGAGACACCGGGGGTCGGAGGGACTGAGACACAGGGGGTCGGAGGGAGTGAGACACCGGGGGTCGGAGGGACTGAGACACCGAGGGTCGGAGGGAGTGAGACACCGAGGGCCGGAGGGAGTGAGACACCGGGGGTCGGAGGGACTGAGACACCGGGGGTCGGAGGGACTGAGACACCGAGGGTCGGAGGGACTGAGACACCGGGGGTCGGAGGGACTGAGACACCGTGGGTCGGAGGGAGTGAGACACCGGGGGTCGGAGGGACTGAGACACCGAGGGTCGGAGGGAGTGAGACACCGGGGGTCGGAGGGAGTGAGACACCGGGGGTCGGAGGGACTGAGACACCGAGGGTCGGAGGGAGTGAGACACCGGGGGTCGGAGGGACTGAGACACCGAGGGTCAGAGGGAGTGAGACACCGGGGGTCGGAGGGACTGAGACACCGGGGGTCGGAGGGACTGAGACACCGGGGGTCGGAGGGACTGAGACACCGGGGGTCGGAGGGACTGAGACACCGGGGGTCGGAGGGACTGAGACACCGGGGGTCAGAGGGACTGAGACACCGGAGGTCGGAGGGACTGAGACACCGGAGGTCGGAGGGACTGAGACACCGGAGGTCGGAGGGAGTGAGACACCGGGGGTCGGAGGGACTGAGACACCGGAGGTCGGAGGGAGTGAGACACCGGGGGTCGGAGGGAGTGAGACACCGGGGGTCGGAGGGACTGAGACACCGGGGGTCAGAGGGACTGAGACACCGGGGGTCGGAGGGAGTGAGACACCGGGGGTCGGAGGGACTGAGACACCGGGGGTCGGAGGGACTGAGACACCGGGGGTCGGAGGGACTGAGACACCGGGGGTCGGAGGGACTGAGACACCGGGGGTCGGAGGGACTGAGACACCGAGGGTCGGAGGGAGTGAGACACCGGGGGTCGGAGGGACTGAGACACCGAGGGTCGGAGGGACTGAGACACCGGGGGTCGGAGGGACTGAGACACCGGGGGTCGGAGGGACTGAGACACCGGGGGTCGGAGGGACTGAGACACCGGGGGTCGGAGGGAGTGAGACACCGAGGGTCGGAGGGACTGAGACACCGGGGGTCGGAGGGACTGAGACACCGAGGGTCGGAGGGACTGAGACACCGGGGGTCGGAGGGAGTGAGACACCGGGGGTCGGAGGGAGTGAGACACCGGGGGTCGGAGGGACTGAGACACCGGGGGTCGGAGGGACTGAGACACCGGGGGTCGGAGGGACTGAGACACCGGGGGTCGGAGGGACTGAGACACCGAGGGTCGGAGGTACTGAGACACCGAGGGTCGGAGGGACTGAGACACCGGGGGTCAGAGGGAGTGAGACACCGGGGGTCAGAGGGAGTGAGACACCGGGGGGTCGGAGGGACTAAGACACCGGGGGTCAGAGGGACTGAGACACCGGGGGTCGGAGGGACTGAGACACCGGGGGTCAGAGGGACTGAGACACCGGGGGTCGGAGGGACTGAGACACCGAGGGTCAGAGGGAGTGAGACACCGAGGGTCGGAGGGACTGAGACACCGGGGGCCGGATGGACTGAGACACTGGGGGTCGGAGGGAGTGAGACACCGGGGGTCGGAGGGACTGAGACACCGGGGGTCGGAGGGAGTGAGACACCGGGGGTCGGAGGGACTGAGACACCGGGGGTCGGAGGGAGTGAGACACAGAGGGTCGGAGGGAGTGAGACACCGGGGGTCGGAGGGACTGAGACACCGGGGGTCGGAGGGACTGAGACACCGAGGGTCGGAGGGACTGAGACACCGAGGGTCGGAGGGACTGAGACACCGGGGGTCGGAGGGACTGAGACACCGAGGGTTGGAGGGACTGAGACACCGGGGGCCGGAGGGACTGAGACACCGGGGGGTCGGAGGGACTGAGACACCGGGGGTCGGAGGGACTGAGACACCGGGGGTCGGAGGGAGTGAGACACCGAGGGTCGGAGGGACTGAGACACCGGGGGTCGGAGGGACTGAGACACCGAGGGTCGGAGGGACTGAGACACCGGGGGTCGGAGGGACTGAGACACCGGGGGTCGGAGGGACTGAGACACCGAGGGTCGGAGGGAGTGAGACACCGAGGGTCGGAGGGACTGAGACACCGAGGGCCGGAGGGAGTGAGACACCGGGGGTCGGAGGGACTGAGACACCGGGGGTCGGAGGGACTGAGACACCGGGGGTCGGAGGGACCGAGACACCGGGGGTCGGAGGGACCGAGACACCGGGGGTCGGAGGGAGTGAGACACCGAGGGTCGGAGGGACTGAGACACCGAGGGTCGGAGGGAGTGAGACACCGGGGGTCGGAGGGAGTGAGACACCGGGGGTCGGAGGGACTGAGACACCGGGGGTCGGAGGGACTGAGACACCGAGGGTCGGAGGGACTGAGACACCGGGGGTCGGAGGGACTGAGACACAGGGGGTCGGAGGGAGTGAGACACCGGGGGTCGGAGGGACTGAGACACCGAGGGTCGGAGGGAGTGAGACACCGAGGGCCGGAGGGAGTGAGACACCGGGGGTCGGAGGGACTGAGACACCGGGGGTCGGAGGGACTGAGACACCGAGGGTCGGAGGGACTGAGACACCGGGGGTCGGAGGGACTGAGACACCGTGGGTCGGAGGGAGTGAGACACCGGGGGTCGGAGGGACTGAGACACCGAGGGTCGGAGGGAGTGAGACACCGGGGGTCGGAGGGAGTGAGACACCGGGGGTCGGAGGGACTGAGACACCGAGGGTCGGAGGGAGTGAGACACCGGGGGTCGGAGGGACTGAGACACCGAGGGTCAGAGGGAGTGAGACACCGGGGGTCGGAGGGACTGAGACACCGGGGGTCGGAGGGACTGAGACACCGGGGGTCGGAGGGACTGAGACACCGGGGGTCGGAGGGACTGAGACACCGGGGGTCGGAGGGACTGAGACACCGGGGGTCAGAGGGACTGAGACACCGGAGGTCGGAGGGACTGAGACACCGGAGGTCGGAGGGACTGAGACACCGGAGGTCGGAGGGAGTGAGACACCGGGGGTCGGAGGGACTGAGACACCGGAGGTCGGAGGGAGTGAGACACCGGGGGTCGGAGGGACTGAGACACCGGGGGTCGGAGGGAGTGAGACACCGGGGGTCGGAGGGACTGAGACACCGGGGGTCAGAGGGACTGAGACACCGGGGGTCGGAGGGAGTGAGACACCGGGGGTCGGAGGGACTGAGACACCGGGGGTCGGAGGGACTGAGACACCGGGGGTCGGAGGGACTGAGACACCGGGGGTCGGAGGGACTGAGACACCGGGGGTCGGAGGGACTGAGACACCGAGGGTCGGAGGGAGTGAGACACCGGGGGTCGGAGGGACTGAGACACCGAGGGTCGGAGGGACTGAGACACCGGGGGTCGGAGGGACTGAGACACCGGGGGTCGGAGGGACTGAGACACCGGGGGTCGGAGGGACTGAGACACCGGGGGTCGGAGGGAGTGAGACACCGAGGGTCGGAGGGACTGAGACACCGGGGGTCGGAGGGACTGAGACACCGAGGGTCGGAGGGACTGAGACACCGGGGGTCGGAGGGAGTGAGACACCGGGGGTCGGAGGGAGTGAGACACCGGGGGTCGGAGGGACTGAGACACCGGGGGTCGGAGGGACTGAGACACCGGGGGTCGGAGGGACTGAGACACCGGGGGTCGGAGGGACTGAGACACCGAGGGTCGGAGGTACTGAGACACCGAGGGTCGGAGGGACTGAGACACCGGGGGTCAGAGGGAGTGAGACACCGGGGGTCAGAGGGAGTGAGACACCGGGGGGTCGGAGGGACTAAGACACCGGGGGTCAGAGGGACTGAGACACCGGGGGTCGGAGGGACTGAGACACCGGGGGTCAGAGGGACTGAGACACCGGGGGTCGGAGGGACTGAGACACCGAGGGTCAGAGGGAGTGAGACACCGAGGGTCGGAGGGACTGAGACACCGGGGGCCGGAGGGACTGAGACACTGGGGGTCGGAGGGAGTGAGACACCGGGGGTCGGAGGGACTGAGACACCGGGGGTCGGAGGGAGTGAGACACCGGGGGTCGGAGGGACTGAGACACCGAGGGTCGGAGGGACTGAGACACCGGGGGTCGGAGGGAGTGAGACACCGGGGGTCGGAGGGACTGAGACACCGGGGGTCGGAGGGACTGAGACACCGGGGGTCGGAGGGACTGAGACACTGAGGGTCGGAGGGACTGAGACACCGGGTGTCGGAGGGAGTGAGACACCGGGGGTCGGAGGGACTGAGACACTGAGGGTCGGAGGGAGTGAGACACCGGGGGTCGGAGGGACTGAGACACCGGGGGTCGGAGGGAGTGAGACACCGGGGGTCGGAGGGACTGAGACACCGGGGGTCGGAGGGAGTGAGATCAATCACACCCTGAATGGCTGGACGATGACAGGAGTGACTGCAACTTAAAAAAAATATAAATACAATAATGAGAAGCAAGAAAGGGAAAATATCAAAGGTGCTTTGCGAGCAGACACTGGGGTCGGAGGGTGGACCTGGCGAGGATCATCCATGACTCAGTGGGCACCCCTGACGCCTCGGAGTCAGAAGGTTGTGGGTTCGAGTCTCACTCCAGAGACTTGAGCACAAAATCCAGGCTGACACTCCCAGTGCAGTACTGAGGGAGTGCTGCACTGTCGGAGGGGCAGTACTGAGGGAGCGCCGCACTGTCAGAGGGGCAGTACTGAGGGAGCGCTGCACTGTCAGAGGGGCAGTACTGAGGGAGCGCTGCACTGTCAGAGGGGCAGTACTGAGGGAGCGCTGCACTGTCTGAGGGGCAGTACTGAGGGAGCGCCGCACTGTCTGAGGGGCAGTACTGAGGGAGCGCTGCACTGTCGGAGGGGCAGTACTGAGGGAGCGCCGCACTGTCTGAGGGGCAGTACTGAGGGAGCGCTGCACTGTCGGAGGGGCAGTACTGAGGGCGCGCCGCACTGTCGGAGGGGCAGTACTGAGGGAGCGCCGCACTGTCAGAGGGGCAGTACTGAAGGAGCGCCGCACTGTCTGAGGGGCAGTGCTGAGGGAGCGCTGCACTGTCGGAGGGGCAGTACTGAGGGAGCGCCGCACTGTCGGAGGGGCTGTACTGAGGGAGCACTGTACTGTCGGAGGGGCAGTACTGAGGGAGTGCTGCACTGTCTGTGGGGCAGTACTGAGGGAGTGCCGCACTGTCTGAGGGGCAGTGCTGAGGGAGCGCTGCACTGTCGGAGGGGCAGTACTGAGGGAGCGCCGCACTGTCGGAGGGGCTGTACTGAGGGAGCACTATACTATCAGAGGGGCAGTACTGAGGGAGTGCTAAACTGTCGGTGGGACAGTACTGAGGGAGTGCTGCATTGTTGGAGGGGCAGTACTGAGGGAGCGCTGTACTGTCAGAGGGACTGTACTGAGGGAGCGCAGCACTGTCGGAGGGGCAGTACTGAGGGAGCGCTGCGCTGTTGGAGGGGCAGTACTGAGGGAGTGCTGCACTGTCAGCAGTGCCGTCTTTCAGATGAGACGTTAAACCGAGGCCCCATCTGCCCTCTCAGGTAGACGTAAAAGATCCCAGGGCAATATTTCGAAGAAGAGCAGGGGAGTTCTCCCCGGTGTCCTGGGGCGAATATTTATCCCTCAACCAACATCAATAAACAGAAGGGAGTGCAGCGAAGATTCACCAGGCTGATACCTGGGATGGCAGGAATGACGTATGAGGAGAGATTGGGTCGATTGAGCTTATAGTCGCTGGAGTTTAGAAGAATGAGAGGGGATCTCATTCAAACTGACAAAATTCTAACAGGCCTGGACAGACTAGATGCAGGAAGGATGTTCCCGATGGTCGGGGAGTCCAGAACCAGGGGTCACAGTCTAAGGATAAGGGGTAAGCCATTTAGGACAGAAATTAGGAGGAATTTCTTCACCCAGAGAGTGGTGAACCTGTGGAATTCTCTACCACAGAAGGCAGTGGAGGCCAATTCATTAAATATATTCAAGAAGGAGTTAGATATATTTCTTAAGGCTAAAGGGATCAAGGGATATGGGGAGAAAGCAGGGACAGGGTACTGAGTTTGGATGATCAGCCATGATCTCATTAAATGGCGGAACAGGCTCGAGGGGCCGAATGGCCGACTCCTGCTCCTATCTTCAAAAAAAATTATCTGGCCATTATCACAGTGCTGTTTGTGGGAGCTTGCTGTGCGCAAATTGACTGCCCCGTTTCCCACATTACAACAGTGACCACACTTCAAAAAGTACTTCATTGGCTGTAAAGAGCTTTGGGATGACCGGCTGTGGTGAAAGGCGCTATAGAAATACAGGTCCTTATTATTCTTGCCCTGTAAACAAAGTGCGCCCAGCCGCGAGGGAGTCAGAGGGTGTGTTCCAGCCTTTGTTGGTGGAGTCAGGAGCCCAGTGCCACTCGTGTGTGAGTGTGTGTCAGACCGCCAGCAAACGTGCGGAATGAAGGGAGACCTGAGGCCTGGGAATGCGATGGGAGTCGGTGCACAGGTGACAAGAGTCGAGCGACAAGCCCGCACCTGTGCGGTGTGTGTGTGGGGAGCGGACAGGTAGGGCCGGGAGGGGCTGCTAAATCCAAACACTTACTCACCAGTGTTGGACATGTCGGGGCTAATGCTGCCTCCCTCAAGAACAAACATGATACCTTAACAAAACATACAGGGCTCCTGTGAAACTCGCATTTTCACACGGTCTGAACTGCAACACCAGCCAAACCTACCAGAAGCAGCTTTCAGGAGAGGGGCATCGCTGCCAGAGAATCACAGGCGGTGCCTGCGCTCCGACCATTCACTCCACATACTCCATACATGAGGCGTAACCGATAGCCGGGAGTGAGTTACAGGCTGGAATCTAATCGAGCAGTTCGGGGGGTTTATATATAGAATAACAGATACCCGGGAGTGAGTTACAGGCTGGAATCTAATCGAGGGGTTCGGGGGGTTTATATATAGAATAACAGATACCCGGGAGTGAGCTACAGGCTGGAATCTAATCGAGCGGTTCGGGGGGTTTATATATAGAATAACAGATACCCGGGAGTGAGTTACAGGCTGGAATCTAATCGAGGGGTTCAGGGGGTTTATATATAGAATAACAGGTACCCGGGAGTGAGTTACAGGCTGGAATCTAATCGAGGGGTTCGGGGGGTTTATATATAGAATAACCGATAGCCGGGAGTGAGTTACAGGCTGGAATCTAATCGAGGGGTTCGGGGGGTTTATATATAGAATAACAGATACCCGGGAGTGAGTTACAGGCTGGAATCTAATTGAGGGGTTCGGGGGGTTTATATATAGAATAACAGATACCTGGGAGTGAGTTACAGGCTGGAATCTAATCGAGCGGTTCGGGGGGTTTATATATAGAATAACAGGTACCCGGGAGTGAGTTACAGGCTGGAATCTAATCGAGGGGTTCGGGGGGTTTATATATAGAATAACAGGTACCCGGGAGTGAGTTACAGGCTGGAATCTAATCGAGGGGTTCGGGGGGTTTATATATAGAATAACAGATACCCGGGAGTGAGTTACAGGCTGGAATCTAATCGAGCGGTTCGGGGGGTTTATATATAGAATAACTGATACCCGGGAGTGAGTTACAGGCTGGAATCTAATCGAGGGGTTCGGGGGTTTATATATAGAATAACAGATACCCGGGAGTGAGTTACAGGCTGGAATCTAATCAAGGGATTCGGGGTTTTATATATAGAATAACAGATACCCGGGAGTGAGTTACAGGCTGGAATCTAATCGAGGGGTTCGGGGGTTTATATATAGAATAACAGATACCCGGGAGTGAGTTACAGGTTGGAATCTAATCGAGGGGTTCGGGGGGTTTATATATAGAATAACAGCTACCCGGGAGTGAGTTACAGGCTGGAATCTAATCGAGGGGTTCGGGGGGTTTATATATAGAATAACAGCTACCCGGGAGTGAGTTACAGGCTGGAATCTAATTGAGGGGTTCAGGGGGTTTATATATAGAATAACAGATACCCGGGAGTGAGTTACAGGCTGGAATCTAATCGAGGGGTTCGGGGAGTTTATATATTGAATAACAGATACCTGGGAGTGAGTTACAGGCTGGAATCTAATCGAGGGGTTCGGGGGATTTATATATAGAATAACAGATACCCGGGAGTGAGTTACAGGCTGGAATCTAATCGAGGGGTTCAGGGGGTTTATATATAGAATAACAGATACCCGGGAGTGAGTTACAGGCTGGAATCTAATCGAGGGGTTCGGGGGGTTTATATAAAGAATAACAGGTACCCGGGAGTGAGTTACAGGCTGGAATCTAATCGAGCGGTTCGGGAGGTTTATATATAGAATAACAGGTACCCGGGAGTGAGTTACAGGCTGGAATCTAATCGAGGGGTTCGGGGGGTTTATATATAGAATAACAGATACCCGGGAGTGAGTTACAGGCTGGAATCTAATCGAGGGGTTCGGGGGGTTTATATATAGAATAACAGATACCCGGGAGTGAGTTACAGGCTGGAATCTAATCGAGGGGTTCGGGGGGTTTATATATAGAATAACAGGTACCCGGGAGTGAGTTACAGGCTGGAATCTAATCGAGGGGTTCGGGGGGTTTATATATAGAATAACAGGTACCCGGGAGTGAGTTACAGGCTGGAATCTAATCGAGGGGTTCGGGGGGTTTATATATAGAATAACAGATACCCGGGAGTGAGTTACAGGCTGGAATCTAATCGAGGGGTTCAGGGGGTTTATCTATAGAATAACAGATACCAGGAGTGAGTTACAGGCTGGAATCTAATCGAGGGGTTCCGGGGGTTTATATATAGAGGTTGGGGATGACATTAAAAGGGAAATTAGAGACCGTGCCATAAGGGCACAGCAGTTATCATGGGTGACTTTAATCTACATAAAGATTGGGCTAACCAAATTAGTAACAATACTGTGGAGGAGGAATTCCTAGAGTGTATACGGGATGGTTTCCTGGACCAATATGTCGAGGAACCAACTAGAGATCAGGCCATCTTAGACTGGGTATTATGTAATGAGAAAGGATTAATTAGCAATCTTGTTGTGCGAGGCCTCTTGGGGAGGAGCGATCATAATATGATAGAATTCTTCATTAAAATGGAGAGTGAAGTAGTTGACTCAGAGACTAGGGTCCTGAATTTAAATAAAGGAAACTACGATGGTATGAAGCACGAGTTGGCTAGGATGAATTGGGGAACGTTACTTAAATGGCTGTCGGTGGATAGGCAATGGCAAACATTTAAAGATTGCATGGATGAGCTACAGAATTTGTTCATCCCTGTTTGGCATAAAAATAAAACAAAAAAGGTGACTCAACCGTGGCTAACAAGAGAAATTAGGGATAGCATAAGATCCAAGCAGAGGACATATAATTTGGCCTGAAAAAGCAGCAAACCTGAGGATTGGGAACAGTTTAGGATTCAGCAAAGGAGGACAAAGGGATTAATTAAGAGGGGGAAAATAGATTGGCCTAGAAATTCAGTATAGCCACTTTTGGGGCAGTAAAGTCGGGCGGCCGCTAAAGTTTGCGCCCGGCGCAAAGTCGCGCCCCCTTCGCCGATATTCAGTCGCATCGCCCCAAGAGGTTGCTGCTGCGCTAAAACAGGCGATGCACGACTATCTTTAGGCGCTAAGCCGGCGGTGCTGAGCGATACCCCCGAGGCCGGGCGCAGCGCAGGTGCGGCGAGTTGCTGATTGACGGCAGACACTCTGGCGCCGGTCAGCTCTTAAAGGGGGAGGGTGGATTTGTTTGCCTGCCACGCCCTGCACACTGCAGCCCTCAACCTAGGCCTGACCACTTCAGCTTCACCTGCACAACGCCCAGGGCTATGGAGAAGGCCAGGGAGAGAGCGCAGCGCTTCAGCGACGGTGACCTGAGGCTGCTGGTTGGCGGAGTGGAGCGCAGGCGCCATGTTCTTTTCCCAGAAGGTGGCAAAAGCCGCTGCCCAGCGTCTACCGGAAAGCCTGGAGGGAGGTCTCCAACAGGGTGTCTTCCAACAGCGTGGTTGCCAGGACTCCTGTGCAATGCCGGAAGAAGTTCAACGACCTCACTCGGGTTGTCAGGGTGAGTACCCTTTCCAGTGTCCTCCTCATCCTTGCATGTGCACCTCGCTTTATGGGCAAAGGGACCTGAAAGCCCTAATGGCCAGCCCTCATCCAGCAGCTATGGGACTGGCATGAAAATCACTTGCACATTCAGCACTTTACACACTGTACAAGCTCTTCGACCATGGGAGGCAGTGCAGACAAGATCAGGGCTACACACTGTACAAGCTATTCGACCATGGGAGCCAGTGCAGACAAGATCAGGGCTACACACTGGAGAAGCTATTCGACCATGGGAGGCAGTGCAGACAAGATCAGGGCTACACACTGGAGAAGCTATTCGACCATGGGAGGCAGTGCAGACAAGATCAGGGCTTCACACTGTACTTAGAGGCCGTCTTTTCTCTTGCAGGCCAAGGTGACGCACAACCAGCGCAACCGAACTGAGACCGGGAGAGGCCATCCTGACCTCAAAGAGCTCTCCGACCTCGACCAGCGTGTGGAGTGCATTATGGCATGCTGGCTGATTGGCCCCGTCGCCAGTGGAGATGCCGACCCTGTTCTGGGCACCAATGGTGAGGGCATCACCTTTTGGACCTCTCTCGCTCCACTTGCGCATCAGATCAGCATCCTTTGCCACTGTCCGACCAATGCGGTGAATGGCACCACTCATGCCTCCCTCGCTGCCGCCCTGTCCTCACTCTAAAGCTACTCTTGTGCCTTCCTGCTTTCAGATGGTGAATCGCCAGGCGAGGAGGCGGGCCCTCAAGCTGCCACTGTCAGCCCTTCGGAAGACGAGGAGGAGGAAGAGGAAGCCGGCCCATCAGTGCCACCCTCAGCCGCGCCAGCCCATGGCGATGTAGGGGACACGTCTTCCCTGGAGGGGAGGCGGGGGGAAGGGTCGGAGGAGAGTGAAGCTCCGGGGCTCAGCGGCCTGCAGCAACGCGGGAGGGGTAGGGAAGCTCGGCGGACTTCTCCCCAGAGGGTGAGTGCGGCCTCCAGTCCTGCGACGGTCAGCGCAGAGGAGGTGCGCCTCCTAGAGGAAATGGCCGTCCAGGCTGAGCACAGGCACACTGAGCTCATGGCTGCAGTGGCAAGGATGCCTGACTCCATAGAGTCACTGGCAAGGAGTGTGCAGGAATTCGGGGCAGCACAGGCCAGGAGTCTGCAACAATTCAGTGCAGCACAGGCCAGGAGTCTGGAACTATTCAGTGCAGCACAGGCCAGGAGTCTGGAACTATTCAGTGCAGCACAGGCCAGGAGTCTGCAGGACTTCGCGGCAGCACAGTCGGCTTCTAGCCAAGTGCTCAGTCGTGCCGTCCATTCACTGGCTGGTGTCATGCGGACACAGACCAGGGCCACACGGACACTAACTGCTGCCACCCTCGCTGGATCAGCCAGGCATCGCCAGGGCACCCGCCGCGCTGCAGCAGCCCAGCAGTCTGTTCTTCAGCTGTTTGCTGCGCATGCTGCAATGCTGGCCCGTGCGAGTGCCAATGTCTCAGGCGACCAGCGAGCACCTGCGATCTGCCAGGTTGCCACCATTCCTGCAGCCGACACTGCCACTCCACCATTACAGCTGCCACGAGCTGCTGGACAGACTGCTGCCGCCCAGCCAGAGTTGGAGCAGTCAGCAGCCGGCCACTCCAAGGCCAGAGCTGGTGCAGGCCGACCCCCAAGGGCATCTGCCGTCTCGCCATCTGCCCCTCAGCAGCCTTCCCCCAGCCTTGCTGCAGCCACTGGGCTCCCATTGAGGAGGAGCAGCAGGGCGGGCAGGGGCCAGGCAAGGATGCACAAGGCATCGCCCTCGCAGGGCAAAAAGTAGAGGTATGCACAAATGCCTGGTGCTTGTTGTAAGGCCGAGACTGGTGCAGTTGTTTTTGTGTAAGGCCGAGACTGGTGTCTTTCTTTCTTTTTGTAAGGCCGACACTGGTGTCTTTCTTTCTTTTTGTAAGGCCGAGACTGGTAGTTTTGTGTTTTTGGAGGGGGCTTCTCCACATGAGCATGTAATGTGGGAAGGGCAGAGGTTTTCAATAAATTATTGTTGTTAAATTGCAGTGTGCATGGTTTTTTTGTTAAGTCCTGGTTGCCCTGCTCGGCTGAGGGCTTGTGGAGCGGCTACATTCATCTGCTGACATTGGCACAAGCCATTCCCTGAGAGGGTGCCTAGAACCGACGTTCAATAAGCCGGTGACGGGCGGCCCTTGCACTTTGTGCCTCCCTCCTGTGCTGGTCCTCCTCCTCCTCCTCCTGCTCCTCCTCCTGAGGTGGTCCTCCAATCTCTGGTGGCAGTGCCTGAGTCCTGCGGATAGCCAGGTTGTGCAGCATGCAGCAAACGACCACGAAATGGGAAACTCGCTCCAGCGAATACTGTAGGGCTCCACCGGAACGATCCAGACAGCGGAACCGTTGCTTCAGGACGCCGATTGTTTGTTCGATGATGTTCCTGGTCGCTTGATGGCTCTCGTTGTATCCCTCTTCAGCAGGGGTGCTGGGCGCACGGAGCGGGGTCATCAGCCAGGTACACAAAGGATAGCCTTTGTCCCCGATAAGCCATCCTCGTGGGTGAGGCTGTGCCTGGAACATGTCTGCCACAGAAGTCTGTCGCAGGATGAAGGCATCGTGGCTGCTGCCTGGAAAGCGGGCATTGACAGCTAGGATGAGCTGCCTGTGGTCACACACCAGCTGGACGTTGAGTGAATGGTAGCCCTTCCGGTTGCGGTAATCCTCGGCATTCTCCAGAGGTGCCCGCAAAGCCACATGCGTGCAGTCAATGGCGCCCTGCACCATGGGGAAGCCCGCGAATGCTGCAAAGCCCATTGCACGCTGTTGCTGCTTGGCAAGGGCCATGGAGAAGGAGATGAACTGACGTCTCCTTTTGAAAAGGGCATTGGTCACCTGGCGGATGCAGCAATGCACGGCGAACTGGGAGATGTTGGCAATGTCCCCAGTAGCGGATTGGAAGGAGCCGGTGGCATAGAAGTTGAGAGCCACCGTCACCTTCACTGCCACCGAAAGAGACATCCTGCTCCTCAGCTGTGGCTGCAGATCACCGCCAAGCAGCTGGCAGATCTCTGTGACCACGTCCCTTCTGAATCGCAGCCTCCGAACACACTGCTCGTCAGACATGTTGAGATAGGAGAACTGCTGGTGGTATACCCTGGGTGGGTAAGGCCTCCTTTGCCGACGCCTGTTGCCCCCTCTCCGTCTAGCCAGGGCTGCCACTCTCTCACGGCGTCTGTGAGCCCTTTGGATGTAATTGAGAAAGCCAGCGTTGACACCCATTGCAGCCCCCATAATATGCTGGCAAACAATGAGATGTCAATGAAGGCAAAGACAAGTGGAAAGCTGTGGCCTGAAGCCAGAAGTACCTGTCCTAGTGTTGGGCCAAAGCAGAAAGCTCTCTACCTTGGTCTCTCTCCAAAGATCCGTTTGTCAAGAAGGAGTGCTGCAAAATGGCAGCCTTTTATAGTGCAGGAGGAGTGCCCTTTAATTTGCGCCCCCCGCGCCCCGCATCGGCTGAGCACCGTTCCACTCTAACAGTCGCTAGGGGCGCCAGGCGCACAATGGGGCGGCGCGACTGAAGTTCCGGTTGGGGGCGCACAAAGGGCGTTGCATGAGGAAATGACGTCATGATCTGCGCACGCAGCTGAGCGCGCGCAAAGACTTTGCGCCGCCGCTAAATCTCTAGTGAAGTTGGGGCGAGGCGCAGATCGCGCTGCGCCCGGGCGCTAGCCGCCTAGCGCCCGACATCTACTCCTCCTAAGGCGCTAGCGGCAGGCGCAACCAACTGAATTTCTCGGCCATTGAGAGTAAGCGTGCAGGGAACATAAAAACTGACTGTAAAAGCTTCTATAGATATGTGAAGGGAAAAAGATTGGTGAAGTCAAGCGTAGGTCCCTTGCAGTCAGAATCAGGGGAATTTATAATGGGGAACAAAGAAATGGTTGACCAATTAAATACATACTTTCGTTCTGTCTTCACAAAGGAGCACACAAATAATCTCCCAGAGATGTCGAGGAACATTGGGTCTAATGTGAGGGAGGAACTGAATGAAATCAGTATTTGTAGGGAAATGGTGTTAGGGAAATTGATGAGATTGAAGGCCAATAAATCCCCAGGGCCTGATAATCTACATCCTAGGGTACTTAAGGAAGTGGCCCTAGAAATAATAGATGCATTGCTGGTCATCTTCCAAAATTTTATAGACTTTGGAACAGTTCCCATGGATTGGAGGATAGCTAATGTAACCCCACTATTCAAAAAAGGTGGTAGAGAGAAAATGGACAATTATAGACCAGCAAGCCTGACATCGGTAGTGGGGAAAATGCTAGAGTCCATTATAAAAGATGTAATAGCAGAGCACTTGGAAAACAGTGACAGGATCGGACAAAGTCAACATGGATTTACAAAAGGTAAATCATGCTTGACTAATCTACTGGAATTTTTTGAGGATGTAACTGGCAGAATAGATAAGGGAGAACCAGTGGATGTGGTGTATTTGGACATTCAAAAGGCTTTCGATAAGGTCCCGCATAAGAGATTAGCGTGTAAAGTTAAGGCACATGGGATTGGGGGCAAGGTATTGACTTGGATAGAGAACTGGTTGGCAGACAGAAAGCAAAGTGTTGGAATAAATGGGTCTTTTTCCGAGTGGCAGGCAGTGACTAGTGGGGTACCGCAGGGATCCGTCCATGGACCCCAGCTATTCACAATATATATTAATGATCTAGACGAGGGAACTAGATGTAATATCTCCAAATTTGCAGACGACACAAAGCTGGGTGGGCGTGTGTGCTCTGAGGAGGATGCAGAGAAACTCCAGTACGATTTGGACAGGTTGGGTGATTGGGCAGAAGCATGGCAGATGCAGTATCATGTGGATAAATGCGAGGTTATCCACTTCGGTGGCAAAAACAGGAAGACAGATTATTATCTGAATGGCAATAGATTGGGAGAAGGGGAAGTACAACGAGACCTGGGTGTTCTTGTGCACCAGTCGCTGAAGGTAAGCATGCAGATGCAGCAGGCGGTTAAGAAGGCAAATGGTGTGTTGGCCTTCGTATCGAGAGGATTTGAGTACAGGAACAAGGATGTCTTGCTGCAGCTGTACAGGGCCTTGGTGAGACCGCACCTTGAGTATTGTGTGCAGTTTTGGTCGCCTTATCTGAGGAAGGATGTTCTTGCCATGGAAGGAGTTCAGCGAAGATTCACCAGACTGATACCTGGGATGGCAGGAATGATGTATGAGGAGAGATTGGGTCGATTAGGCTTATATTCGCTAGAGTTTAGAAGAATGAGAGGGGATCTCATTCAAACTGACAAAATTCGAACAGGACTAGACAGACTAGTTGCAGGAAGGATGTTCCCGATGGCCGGGGAGTCCAGAACCAGGAGTCACAGTCTAAGGATAAGGGGTAAGCCATTTAGGACAGAGGTGAGGAATTTCTTCACCCAGAGAGTGGTGAACCTGTGGAATTCTCTACCACACAGGGCTGTTGAGGCCAATTCATTAAATATATTCAAGAAGGAGTTGGATATATTTCTTGAGGCTAAAGGGATTAAGGGATACGGGGAGAAAGCAGGGACAGGGCACTGAATTTGGATGATCAGCCATGATCTCATTAAATGGCCTACTCCTGCTCCTATCTTCTATGTTTCTATGTTTCTATAACAGATACCCGGGAGTGAGTTACAGGCTGGAATCTAATCGAGGGGTTTGGGGGGGTTATATATAGAATAACAGATACCCGGGAGTGAGTTACAGGCTGGAATCTAATCGAGGGGTTCGGGGGGTTTATATATAGAATAACAGATACCCCGGGAGTGAGTTACAGGCTGGAATCTAATCGAGGGGTTCCGGGAGTTTATATATAGAATAACAGATACCTGGGAGTGAGTTACAGGCTGGAATCTAATCGAGGTGTTCGGGGGGTTTATGTATAGAATAACAGATACCCGGGAGTGAGTTACAGGCTGGAATCTAATCGAGGGGGTCAGGAGGTTTATATATAGAACTAGCTGAAGTGCCCGGCGGTGCCGAGGCTTTTTCGAGGGCATGTTGTTGTTGGAAGAGAGAGAGAGCGACTGGGGGGAAGAGAGAGAGCGACTGGGGGGAAGAGAGAGAGCGACTGGGGGAAGAGAGAGAGCGACTGGGGGGAAGAGAGAGAGCGACTGGGGGGAAGAGAGAGGGCGGGGAGGGAGAGGGCGGGGAGGGGGAGGGCGGGGGGGAGGGCGGGGGAGGGGGGAGGGGAGGGAGGTGGGAGGGGGGAGGGCGGGGGGGAGAAGGGCGGGGAGTGGGGGAGGAGGGGGGAGGGCGGGGAGGGGGGGCGGAGGGCGGGGAGGGGGGAGGGGAGGAGGGGGGGAGAGGAGGGTGAGGAGGGGGGTAGAGAGACAGAGGGAAGGAGAGAGAGAGGGCGAGTGGCCCGCGGCCGCAAATGGAGCCAAGCCCCGAGAACAGGCGTGAGCCGGCTTGAGGCTGAGAGACGGCCATGCCCGGTTGCCGGGGTAACCCTTCCCCCCCTTCCGAGCCCCCGTCCTCCCGAGCACCGGCCGCGTCGCCCCGCCCCGCACTCCACTCCCGAGTGCCCTGCTCTCCGAGCCCCGCCCCCCCGGCCGAGCTGGCTTGAAGTCCGCCGATTGTGGCTGTGCGAGACGGCCGGCGGGCCCGGTTGCCGGGGTAACCCTTCCCGCTCACCAAGCCCCGGCCGAGATCCACACTCCCGAGAGCCCCGCCCCCCCCGCCCGAGCCGAGCGCGGAACAGAGAGAGACGCCGCGTCTCAGCTGCTCCTGCTGCGCGCGCACCCTGACCCTCGTGGCTGACGCCGTTGCCCCGGGTAACGTGACACCGGGGGGGGGGGGGGGCGCGGTGAGGAGCTTAGCAGAAGCCGTGGGAGAATTACCTAGGTCGGGCCTGGCTGGGCAAGAAACACCCAGGCTTTCAGGCCTAACAAAAACGGGGAAAGGTAGGAAAAAGAATCTTAAGGTTAGAGAAAATATTTACAATTGAATGAAGTTTTTTTTTAAACAATTTAATAAATTCAATTTTATTTTGCTGGAAATGTATATTTGAAAAGAAAGAGGCAGAAAGCAGGAAAAAGAATGGAAGCAAGATGGAGGCTACTCAATCGGTTCAGAACGATAAGACCTCGAGGTCACTCTGTCGCTAATGAGCGGATAATGAGATGCTAATGAGCGGAATGTTGAAGGTTTTTCGGATACCGCGGACGCGATTTTTGCCCGGCCGAAACGTAAATACGCTTAAGACCGTTTTGGAAAGGTAAGCTTTCTTTCGACGTAACGCACGCGTAGGTACGCTCTATAACTTTCGAGCGCATACCAGACAGACGCACACGTGATGACAGACAGACAGAAGGACAGACAGAAGGACAGACAGACAGAAGGACAGACAGATCGACCGATTTATATATATATACTAGCTGAAGTGCCCGGCGGTGCCGAGGCTTTTTCGAGGGCATGTTGTTGTTGGAAGAGAGAGAGAGAGAGCGCGACTGGGGGGGAAGAGAGAGAGCGACTGGGGGGTAGAGAGAGAGCGACTGGGGGGTAGAGAGAGAGGACGGGTGGGAAGGGAGGGCGGGGGGGGAAGGGAAGGTGGGGGGGGAAGGGCGGGGGGGAAGGGAGCGCGGTGGGGGGGGAGGGCGGGCGGGGGGGAAGGGAGGGCGGGGGGGAAGGGCGGGGGGGGAGGGGGGAAGGAAGGGGGAAGGGGAAGGGAGGGGGGGAGGGGGGGAAGGGGAAGGGGGGAAGGGGAAGGGGGGGAAGGGGGGGAAGGGGAAGGGGGGAGGGGAGGGGAAGGGGGAGAGTCCCCGAGCCCCCTGATCCCCGTCCCCCCAAACTCCCGAGCCCCCTGGTTGGCCCCCCCGAGACTCGCCCCCCCCCAGAGGCTCGCCCCCCCCACCCCCCCCCACCCACCAACCAAGCACCGAACTCCGGAGGCGCGATCTTCCGAGCACCGGCCTCCCG
Source organism: Somniosus microcephalus (assembly GCF_052327205.1). Taxonomy (NCBI): domain Eukaryota; kingdom Metazoa; phylum Chordata; class Chondrichthyes; order Squaliformes; family Somniosidae; genus Somniosus; species Somniosus microcephalus. The sequence continues at coordinate 3,218,885 of NC_141009.1, read as the reverse complement.
AGCTGGCTTCAAGATTGCGGCTGTGCGAGACTGCCGGCGGGCCCAGTTGCCAGGGTAACGCTTGACGCTCACCAAGCCCCGCCCCCCGGCAGAGCCAGAGAGAGAGACGCCGCGTCTCAGCTGCTCCTGCTGCGCGCGCACCCTTTAGTAAGGTAGCGGCGCTGGGCTGAGGCCCGCCCCTGCAGCCTTCGAGTGGGGCCAGGAGGTGCCTAGCTCGGGCGTGGGTGCGGAGGAGATGCCGAGGCTTCGAGGCCTACCTGGAAAAACGGGGAAAGGTAGGAAAATTAATGAGATTAGATAAGTTAATAACTTTCGAAATCATTTTTTTAAAAAACAATATGTGTTTTAAAAGCAACGTTTTTTTTAAAGGCGCAGAAAGCGGGAAAAAGAAAGGAAAAGTTTGGAATCAAGATGGCGGCGACTCACCTCGGTTCAGAACGATAAGGCCCGCCCACACACGCACCGATTGGCCCGGCGGCACACGCCAGCAACCCGGCGTACGATTGGTTGAGCTCGAGGTCACTCTGTCGCTAATGAGCGGATAATGAGATGCTAATGAGCGGAACGTTAAGGTTTTTCGGATACCACGGGCGCGATTTTAGCCCGGCCGAAACGTAAATACGCTTAAAACCGTTTTGGAAAGGTAAGCTTTCTTTCGACGTAACGCACGCGTAGGTACGCCCTGTAACTTTCGAGCGCATAGCCGCCCAGACGCACACCTGCAGACAGACAGACAGAAGGACAGAAGGACAGAAGGACAGACAGAAGGACCGATTTATTTATATATATAGATAGATAGAAGATAACAGATACCCGGGAGTGAGTTACAGGCTGGAATCTAATCGAGGGGTTCGGGGGGGCTTATATATAGAATAACAGATACCCGGGAGTGAGTTACAGGCTGGAATCTAATCGGGAGGTTCGGAGGGTTTATATATAGAATAACAGATATCCGGGAGTGGGTTACAGGCTGGAATCTAATCGAGGGGTTCGGGGGGTTTATATATAGAATGACAGATACCCGGGAGTGAGTTACAGGCTGGAATCTAATCGAGGGGTTCGGGGGGTTTATATATAGAATGACAGATACCCGGGAGTGAGTTACAGGCTGGAATCTAATCGAGGGGTTCGGGGGGTTTATATATAGAATAACAGATACCCGGGAGTGAGTTACAGGCTGGAATCTAATCGAGTGGTTCGGGGGGTTTATATATAGAATGACAGATACCCGGGAGTGAGTTACAGGCTGGAATCTAATCGAGGGGTTCGGGGGGTTTATATATAGACTAACAGATACCCCGGAGTGAGTTACAGGCTGGAATCTAATCGAGGGGCTCGGGGGGTTTAAAAAAAGAATAACAGATACCCGGGAGTGAGTTACAGGCTGGAATCTAATCGAGGGGTTCGGGGGGTTTATATATAGAACTAGCTGAAGTGCCCGGCGGTGCCGAGGCTTTTTCGAGGGCATGTTGTTGTTGGAAGAGAGAGAGAGAGAGAGAGAGCGCGACTTGGGGGGAAGAGAGAGAGCGACTGGGGGGTAGAGAGAGAGCGACTGGGGGGTAGAGAGAGGGGGCGGGGGCGGAAGGGAGGGTGGGGGGAGGGCGGGGGGGGAAGGGAGGGCGGTGGGGGGGGGAGGGCGGGCGGGGGGGGAAGGGGAGGAAGGGAGGGCGGGGGGGGAAGGGAGGGGGGGAGGGAGGGGGGAAGGGGCGGGGGGGGAAGGGGAAGGGAGGGGAGGGGGGATGGGGAAGGGGGGGAAGGGAGGGGGGAAGGGGGAGGGGAGGGGAGGGGAAGGGGGAGAGTCCCCGAGCCCCCTGATCCCCGTCCCCCCAAACTCCCGAGCCCCCTGGTTGGCCCCCCCGAGGCTCGCCCCCCCCCCCAGAGGCTCGCCCCCCCACCCCAGAGGCTCGCCCCCCCCCCCCCCCACCAACCAAGCACCGAACTCCGGAGGCGCGATCTTCCGAGCACCGGCCTCCCGAGCTGGCTTCAAGATTGCGGCTGTGTGAGACGGCCGGCGGGCCCGGTTGCCAGGATAACGCTTGATGCTCACCAAGCCCCGCCCCCCGGCCGAGCCAGAGAGAGAGACGCCGCGTCTCAGCTGCTTCTGCTGCGCGCGCACCCTTTAGTAAGGTAGCGGCGCTGGGCTGAGGCCCGCCCCTCCAGCCTTCGAGTGGGGCCAGGAGGTGCCTAACTCGGGCGTGGGTGCGGAGGAGAGGCCGAGGCTTCGAGGCCTACCTGGAAAAACGGGGAAAGGTAGGAAAATTAATGAGATTAGATAAGTTAATGACTTTCTAAATCATTTTTTTTTAAAACAATATGTGTTTTAAAAGCAACGTTTTGTTTAAAGACGCAGAAAGCGGGAAAAAGAAAGGAAAAGTTTGGAACCAAGATGGCGGCGACTCACCTCGGTTCAGAACGATAAGGCCCGCCCACACACGCACCGATTGGCCCGGCGGCACACGCCAGCAACCCGGCGTATGATTGGTGGAGCTCGAGGTCACTCTGTCGCTAATGAGCGGATAATGAGTTGCTAATGAGCGGAATGTTGAAGGTTTTTCGGATACCGCGGGCGCGATTTTAGCCCGGCCGAAACGTAAATACGCTTAAAACCATCTCGGAAGCGTAAGCTTTCTTTGGAGGTAACGCGCGCGTAGGTACGCCCTGTAACTTTCGAGCGCATAGCCCGCCAGACGCACACGCGATGACAGACAGAAGGACAGAAGGACAGAAGGACAGACAGAAGGACCGATTTATGTATATAGATAACAGATACCCGGGAGTGAGTTACAGGCTGGAATCTAATCGAGGGGCTCGGGGGGTTTATATGTTGAATGCAGCTCGGATTAGGTTGTGCTGTGATGCCCGCTTTAGTCGAGCAGCTTGGCAAAATTACTTGTCTGGATTCAATGACATTCGTGATTGGTGCCAGCAAGAGTCAGGAGAAGGGATTGGAGATTGGGAAAGCTGTCACCAGTCTCTGAGAGTTCACTCTCGGCGAGGGTCTCTGGTGTAAAGTTTCTGCGATTGAACCAGCGGTGATGGTCAAAGGTGTTTGTGGCACTACTGCTTCTACGCTATTGCCACGTCCAGCAGTTTCCACAGGCACTGCAGCTCCCGGACACAGCACACCACATCAGAACGTCCCAAAGCGCTTACAGCCAATGAAGTACTTTTTTAGTGTAGTCACTGTTGTAATGTAGGAAACGGGGCAGCCAATTTGCGCCCAGCAAGATCACACAAACAGCAATGTGATAACGGCCAGATAATCTGTTTTTAGTGATGTTGGTTGAGGGATAAATATTGACCTCAGGACACCGGGGAGAACTCCCCTGCTCTTCTTCGAAATAGTGCTGTGGGATCGTTTACGTTCACCCGAGAGGGCAGACGGGGCCTCGGTTTAATGTCTCATCAGAAAGACAGCACCTCCAACAGTGCAACACTCCCGCAGTACTGCCCCTCCGACAATGCAGCGCTCCCTCAGTACTGCCCCGCCGACAATGCGGCACTCCCTCAGTACTGCCCCTCCGACAGTGCAGCGCTCCCTCAGTACTGCCCCTCCGACAGTGCAGCGCTCCCTCAGTACTGTCCCTCCAACAGTGCAGCGCTCCCTCAGTACTGTCCCTCCGACAGTGCAGCGCTCCCTCAGTACTGTGCCTCCGACAGTGCAGCGCTCCCTCAGTACTGCCCCTCCGACAGTGCAGCGCTCCCTCAGTACTGCGCCTCCGACAATGCAGCGCTCCCTCAGTAATGCCCCTCTGACAGTGCGGCGCTCCCGCAGTACTGCCCCTCCGACAGTACAGCACTCCCGCAGTACTGCCCCACCGACAGTGCGGCGCTCCCTCAGTACTGCCCCTCCAACAGTGCAGCGCTCCCTCAGTACTGCCCCTCCGACAGTGCAGCGCTCCCTCAGTACTGCCTCTCCGACAGTGCGGCGCTCCCTCAGTGCTGCTCCTCCGACAGTGCGGCGCTCCCTCAGTACTGCCCCTCCGACAGTGCAGCGCTCCCTCAGTACTGCCCCTCCGCCAGTGCGGCGCTCCCTCAGTACTGCCCCTCCGACAGTGCGGCGCTCCCTCAGTACTGCCCCTCCAACAGTGCGGCGCTCCCTCAGTACTGCCCCTCCGACAGTGCGGCGCTCACTCAGTACTGTCCCTCCGACAGTGCGGCGCTCCCTCAGTACTGCCCCTCTGACAGTGCGGCGCTCCCTCAGTACTGCCCCCCGACAGTGCGGCGCTCCCTCAGTACTGCCCCTCCGACAGTGCGGCGCTCCCTCAGTACTGCCCCTCTGACAGTGCGGCGCTCCCTCAGTACTGCCCCGCCGACAGTGCGGCGCTCCCTCAGTACTGACCCTCCGACAGTGCGGCGCTCCCTCAGTACTGCCCCTCCGACAGTGCGGCGCTCCCTCAGTACTGCCCCTCCGACAGTGCGGCGCTCCCTCAGTACTGCCCCGCCGACAGTGCGGCGCTCCCTCAATACCGCCCCTCCGACAGTGCGGCGCTCCCTCAGTACTGCCCCTCCGACAGTGCTGCACTCCCTCAGTACCACCCCTCCGACAGTGCGGTGCTCCCTCAGTACTGCCCCTCTGACAGTGCAGCACTCCCTCAGTACTGCCCCTCCGACAGTGCGGCGCTCCCTCAGTACTGCCCCTCCGACAGTGCGGCGCTCCCTCAGTACTGCCCCTCCAACAGTGCGGCGCTCCCTCAGTACTGCCCCTCTGACAGTGCGGCGCTCACTCAGTACTGTCCCTCCGACAGTGCGGCGCTCCCTCAGTACTGCCCCTCCGACAGTGCGGCGCTCCCTCAGTACTGCCCCTCTGACAGTGCGGCGCTCCCTCAGTACTGCCCCGCCGACAGTGCGGCGCTCCCTCAGTACTGACCCTCCGACAGTGCGGCGCTCCCTCAGTACTGCCCCTCCGACAGTGCGGCGCTCCCTCAGTACTGCCCCTCCGACAGTGCGGCGCTCCCTCAGTACTGCCCCGCCGACAGTGCGGCGCTCCCTCAATACCGCCCCTCCGACAGTGCGGCGCTCCCTCAGTACTGCCCCTCCGACAGTGCGGCACTCCCTCAGTACCACCCCTCCGACAGTGCGGTGCTCCCTCAGTACTGCCCCTCTGACAGTGCAGCACTCCCTCAGTACTGCCCCTCCGACAGTGCGGCGCTCCCTCAGTACTGCCCCTCCGACAGTGCGGCGCTCCCTCAGTACTGCCCCTCCGACAGTGCGGCGCTCCCTCAGTACTGCCCCGCCGACAGTGCGGCGCTCCCTCAGTACTGCCCCTCCGACAGTGCAGCGCTCCCTCAGTACTGCCCCTCCGACAATGCGGCACTCCCTCAGTACTGCCCCTCCGACAGTGCGGCGCTCCCTCAGTACTGCCCCTCCGACAGTGCGGCACTCCCTCAGTACTGCCCCGCCGACAGTGCGGCGCTCCCTCAGTACTGCCCCTCCGACAGTGTGGCGCTCCCTCAGTACCGCCCCTCCGACAGTGCGGCGCTCCCTCAGTACCGCCCCTCCGACAGTGCGGCGCTCCCTCAGTACTGCCCCTCCGACAGTGCGGCGCTCCCTCAGTACTGCCCCTCCGACAGTGGGGATGGAAACAGAAACATCGAAGATAGGAGCAGGAGTAGGCCATTCGGCCCCTCGAGCCTGCTCAGCCATTTAATGAGATCATGGCTGATCGTCCAAATTCAGTACCCTGTCCCTGCTTTCTCCCCATATCCCTTGATCCCTTTAGCCTTAAGAAATATATCTAACTCCTTCTTGAATATATTTAATGAATTGGCCTCAACTGCCTTCTGTGGTAGAGAATTCCACAGGTTCACCACTCTCTGGGTGAAGAAATTCCTCCTCATCTCAGTCCTAAAAGGCTTACCCCTTATCCTTAGACTGTGACCCCTGGTTCTGGACTCCCCGACCATCGGGAACATCCTTCCTGCATCTAGTCTGTCTAGTCCTGTTAGAATTTTATAAGTTTCAATGAGATCCCCTCTCAATCTTCTAAACTCCAGCGAATATAAGCCTAATCGACCCAATCTCTCCTCATACGTCATCCCTGCCATCCCAGGTATCAGTCTGGTGAATCTTCGCTGCACTCCCTCCATGGCAAGAACATCCTTCCTCAGAAAAGGCGACCAAAGCTGCACACAATACTCAAGGTGTGGTCTCACCAAGGCCCTGTACAACTGCAGCAAGACATCCTTGTTCCTGTACTCGAATCCTCTCGCTACGAAGGCCAACATGCCATTTGCCTTCTTAACCGCCTGCTGCACCTGCATGCTTACCTTCAGCGGCTGGTGCACAAGAGCACCCAGGTCTCGTTGCACTTCCCCTTCTCCCAATCGATTGCCGTTCAGATAATAATCTGCCTTCCTGTTTTTGCCACCGAAGTGGATAACCTCGCATTTATCCACATTATACTGCATCTGCCATGCTTCTGCCCAATCACCCAACCTGTCCAAATCATACTGGAGTTTCGCTGCATCCTCCTCACAGCACACACGCCCACCCAGCTTTGTGTCGTCTGCAAACTTGGAGATATTACATCTGGTTCCCTCGTCTAGATCATTAATATATATTGTGAATAGCTGGGGTCCTAGGACCGATCCCTGCGGTACCCCACTAGTCACTGCCTGCCACTCGGAAAAAGACCCGTTTATTCCAACTCTTTGCTTCCTGTCTGCCAACCAGTTCTCTATCCAAGTCAGTACCTGTGGTATACCACTGTTGTTGTTGTTGTTGTTACACACTGTTGTACCTATGCATGCCTCAACATGTCTCGGCTAGCTCCACCCACACAGGCCCAGGTATAAAGGTGATTGACCTGCAGCCCCCTGCCTTCTTGGAACCCAGTCAACCACGAGAGGCATGCTCTGTTCTTTGCTAATAAAAGCCTTTAGTTACTCTCTTAACTCTCAGTCTTTTATGAGTAATTGATAGCGCATCAATTTTATTAGCAAAAACAAAATGTCGACATTTGCTGGACAGCAGGCTGCTGCACCAAACGCTGAGCAACAGGAGCTGCTGCGAGCCCTCAGACCAACATGCCTGGACCAATCTCTCCCTCATCAACTGTCCAGGTCCATGATGGACATTAAGGTAAACGGCCGCGCCACTACCTGCCTTTTTGACAGCGGGAGCACGGAAAGCTTTATCCACCCCGACACGGTGCGGAGTTACTCTCTCCCGGTCCTGCCGACGCGACATCGGATCTCTTTGGCTTCCAAAGCCCAGTCAGCGGACGTCGGTGGCTACTGTGTAGCGACGCTTTCAGTAAGGGGCACAGAATACAAAAATTTTAAACTCCTGGTCCTGCCCCATCTTTGCGCTGCCGTTCTACTGGGGTATAGTGGCATAGTGGTTAGCACTGTTGCCTCACAGCGCCAGAGACCCGGGTTCGAATCCGGCCTCGGGTGACTGTCTGTGTGGAGTTTGCACATTCTCCCCGTGTTTGCGTGGGTTTTCTCCGGGTGCTCCGGTTTCCTCCCACAGTCCAAAGATGTGCGAGTTAGGTTGATTGGCTATGATAAATTGACCCTTAGTGTTAGGGGGATTAAATACGTGGGGTTACAGGGATAGGGTGGGATATGTGTTGGTGTAGGGGTTACGGGGATCGGGTGGGATATGTGTCGGTGCAGGCTCGATGGGCCGAAATGGCCTCTATCTGCACTGTGGGGTTTCTGTGATTCTGTGATTCTTGGCTGTGTAGTGGAGAACGGAGTCATCGGCCCCGACCCCGACAGAATGCGCCCCCTTATGGAGCTCCCCCTCCCCCACTGCCAAAAAGCACTGAAGAGATGCCTAGGGTTTTTCTCGTACTATGCTCAGTGGGTGCCCAACTATGCGGACAAAGCCAGACCCCTCATCAAGTCCACCTCCTTCCCCCTGACAGCAGAGGCCTGTGCAGCCTTCACTCTCATAAAAGGAGATATTGCGAAGGCCACAATGCACGCAGTGGATGAGTCCATCCCTTTCCAAGTGGAGAGCGACGCATCCAACTTTGCCCTAGCTGCAACCCTTATCCAGGCGGGGAGACCCGTGGCCTTTTTCTCAAGGACCCTCCAGGGCCCTGAGATTCGACACTCCTCTGTCGAAAAGGAGGCCCAGGCCATTGTGGAAGCTGTGCGACATTGGAGGCATTACCTGGCCGGAAAACGATTTACCCTGCTCACTGACCAGCGTTCAGTAGCTTTTATGTTTAATAATAAGCAGAGGGGCAAAATCAAGAACGACAAGATCTTGAGGTGGAGAATCGAACTCTCCACCTACAATTACGATATCTTGTACCGGCCCGGGAAACTCAATGAGCCCCCAGATGCCCTATCACGTGGTACATGCGCCAACGCGCAGGTCGATAGACTGAAGACCCTCCACAATGACCTCTGCCACCCGGGGGTCACCAGGTTTTTTCACTTCATCAAATCCCGTAACCTGCCCTACTCCATCGAGGCGGTCAGGACCATGACCAGGAACTGCCAAATCTGTGCCGAGTGCAAACCGCATTTTTATAGGCCAGACAGAGCAAGCCTGATCAAAGCCACGCGCCCCTTTGAACGGCTGAGCGTCGATTTTAAAGGGCCCCTCCCCTCCTCCGACCGCAATGTGTACTTCCTCAACATAATTGATGAGTACTCCCGTTTCCCGTTTGCCATCCCTTGCTCAGACATGACCAGTACCACGGTCATTAAATGTCTGAATGACCTCTTCGCCTTGTTCGGTTTCCCTAGCTATATTCATAGCGACAGGGGCTCATCCTTTATGAGCGACGAACTCCGGCAGTACCTGCTCTCGAGAGGTATCGCTACAAGCAGGACCACCAGCTACAACCCCTGGGGGAATGGCCAGGTGGAAAGGGAGAATGCGACGGTCTGGAAGGCAGTCCTTTTAAACTTGAAATCTAAGGGCCTTCCGACCTCTCGCTGGCAGGAAGTCCTCCCTGCGGCGCTCCATTCCATTCGGTCACTGCTCTGTACAGCCACCAATGCTACCCCTCACGAGAGAATGTTCTCCTTCCCCAGGAAGTCCACATCGGGGATCTCGTTACCGACATGGCTGACTTCTCCAGGACCCGTCCTACTGCGGAAGCACGTGAGGTCCCATAAGATGGACCCCCTGGTCGAGAGGTTGAGCCTCCTCCATGCCAACCCTCAGTATGCTTACGTGGTGTACCCGGACGGGCGGGAGGACACAGTCTCCATACGAGACCTCGCACCTTCGGGTGCTCCCGAAACACCCCCCTCGCCATCCACCACCACCCACGCCTACCCCCAGTATGCTTACGTAGCGTACCCGGACGGGTGGGAGGACACAGCCCCCACACGAGATCTCGCACCTTTGGGTGCCCCTGAAACACTACCATTGCCATCCACCACTACCCACAACCCAACCCCGCTAGACGGCATGCCGCAGCCCCAGGACCCGTCATTGACCACCCAACCACTCAATGAGACGCCAGACTCAACGTTGGATGCTGCACCATCACCGCCGCCACCACGACGATCAGGACGGCATACAAGGCCACCTGATAGACTTACTTACACGAACCTTTAGTACACTTCACCCCGCCGGACTCAATTTTAAACAAGGGGTGAATGTGGTAAACCACTGTTGTTGTTGTTGTTGTTGTTGTTGTTACACACTGTTGTACCTATGCATGCCTCAACATGTCTCGGCTGGCTCCACCCACACAGGCCCAGGTATAAAGGTGATTGACCTGCAGCCCCCTGCCTTCTTGGAACCCAGTCAACCACGAGAGGCATGCTCTGTTCTTTGCTAATAAAAGCCTTTAGTTACTCTCTTAACTCTCAGTCTTTTATGAGTAATTGATAGCGTATCAGTACCTTGCCCCCAATCCTGTGTGCTTTAACTTTGCACGCTAATCTCTTATGCGGGACCTTATCGAAAGCCTTCTGAAAGTCCAAATACACCACATCCACTGGTTCTCCCTTATCTATTCTACCAGTTACATCCTCAAAAAATTCCAGTAGATTAGTCAAGAATGATTTACCTTTTGTAAATCCATGTTGACTTTGTCCGATCCTGTCACTGTTTTTCAAGTGCTCTGCTATTACATCTTTTATAATGGACTCTAGCATTTTCCCCACTACTGATGTCAGGCTTACTGGTCTATGATTCCCTGTTTTCTCTCTACCGCCTTTTTTGAATAGTGGGGTTACAATTGCTACCCTCCAATCCATGGGAACTGTTCCAGAGTCTATCGAATTTTGGAAGATGACCAGCAGTGTATCTACTATTTCTAGGGCCACTTCCTTAAGTACCCTAGGATGTAGATTATTAGGCCCTGGGGATTTATCGACCTTCAATCCCGTCAAATTCCTGAACACCATTTCCCTAGCTGAGCGCAGCATCAGTGCCACACTGGGTGGTGCGTTCACACACTGAGCCATCTTGGAGCTGGAGTGGCTGATTCCAGCAGCACATGTGTGGCTCTGCTGGTTTCAGGTCCCATCCCCAGTCTGCCCTGAGCTGGCTGATCCCAGCTAAAGTTGGACTCAGTGCCGCAGGGCCAGGGAGTGAGTGACGTGGGAGGGGGGGTGCGGGGTGGGGATAATCAGCCCGGGGGAGGGGGATTCCTGCTCCTGATCCCGTGTCCAGTGCTGGATTGTGCGGGTCCTCGGAACGCGAGCAAGGGCACGATTGGTTGCGGCTGTGATTCCCTCGTTGCCGAATAGCCAACTGCCGCTGGCTGTCGCGGCTCACGTTTCGACACTGGCCAATTGGGTTGGGGGGGAGAGCAGGAGGGCGTTCTCGGAGCCTGTACCCCGGCCGAGAGTCAGTGTCTACTTTGCAGGGAGGGGGTGGGGGAATCACCAGAACAGGAAGAGGGGCTGCAAGTCTGTGTAAAACAGTTCAAATAATTAGTCAGTAGCTAATCGATTTTCACCGGTTATCAATGGAGGTCAGGCTGCCAGCGGGAGGCGCTGGGGGGGGTGGAGCGGCGGGGCTGGGGTGGGGGTCTCCTGGAGACAGCAGACCCCAGCAGCAGCCTCCCTTTGTCTAGCCATTCTCATGAGCGTCTGGGAGTGAGCCTCAGTCTCTGTATTCGAGCGGGGCGGGGGCGGGGTGGCCAGAGGATAGGCTGCGTCTCAATCGCCCGTTTCAAGGAGGTGGTGTGCACGCAGGCGGAGGCTAATCGCCCCCCCCCCACCCAGCCACAGACTGTGTGTTCACCAACCGTCCCACTGGAGTCGGGAGTGGGGGCGGGGGACCTTCAGTTTTTTTTTGTTTCACTCCTGGGCGGGTTTTTGAATCTTACTCCGCTCAGAAATTCCGTCAGTGAAAAGCTGCTCCAGCACAAAGACTGCGATTGTCTCCATCAATGCATCGCTCCCAATCGCTGCACTCACACCACACAGCACATTAGTGACAATCCAACTCACACCACACAGCACATTAGTGACAATCCAACTCACACCACACAGCACATTAGTGACAATCCAACTCACACCACACAGCACATTAGTGACAATCCAACTCACACCACACAGCACATTAGTGACAATCCAACTCACACCACACAGCACATTAGTGACAATCCAACTAACACCATTGGCCCTGAACTCCTCGCTGCACTGATGAAGGGACAGTTAGTGAATAAAAACATCATACGAATGAATAAATAACCGTTTTCATAACATAAAGAGCGGTCGATTAAAAGCCCCTTGGCCCCAGTGACCGCAGGACGCCTGGGAGATTTTTTATTTGGGAAATCTGTGCGGATTTGTGAATGGATTTAGGTTCACGGGAGGCGGGGGAGAGGGAGAGAGACGATGATGAAAGGGCCTCTTTCACATTGAGGCTGCCGCTGCTTTCTGCATCGACATTCAACAGGCTGCACAGACAGGCCAGCTTCTGTCATTGAGGCTGCCTCTGCACTTGCTGCCAGGCTCTGACCTCTGCATGTGCCCAGTACACAGCAACACCCCGCTCCCCCACCTCCCCCTCCCTCTCCCTCTCCGCTGTGCCACACAAGATGCTGGCACTGCCAACAGCTCCTCGGGTAAGAGCTGGTCCCTGGTACTGAGCTCCTGCACTTAAGGACAACAACAACTTGTATTTATACAGCGCCTTTAACATAGAAACATAGAAGATAGGAGCAGGAGTCGGCCATTCGGCCCCTCGAGCCTGCTCCGCCATTCAATGAGATCATGGCTGATCATCCAAACTCAGTACCCTGTCCCTGCCTTCTCCCCATACCCCTTGATCCCTTTAGCCTTAAGAAATATATCCAACTCCTTCTTGAATATATTTAATGAATTGGCCTTATTAAATATATTGACGTAGTAAAACATCCCAAGGCGCTTCACAGGAGCGACTATCAAACAACATTTGACACCGAGCCACATAAGGAGATATCAGGGCAGGTGACCAAAAGCTTGGTCAAAGAGGTCGGTTTTAAGGAGCGTCTTAAAGGAGGAGAGAGAGGCGGAGAGGTTTAGGGAGGGAATTCCAGAGCTTGGGGCCCCGGCAGCTAAAGGCACGGCCGCCAATGGTGGAGATTAAAATCGGGGGATGCACAAGAGGCCAGAATTGGAGGAGCGCAGAGATCTCGGGGGGTTGTGGGGCTGGAGGAAGTTACAGAGAGAGGGAGGGGCGAGGCCATGGAGGGATTTGAAAACAAGGATGAGAATTTTAAAATCGAGGCATTGCCTGACCGGGAGCCAGTGTCAGTCAGCGAGCACAAGGGGGTGATGGGGGAACGGGACTGGGTGTGAGTTAGGACACGGGCAGCAGAGTTTTGGATGACCTCAAGTTTACGGAGGGTAGAAAGTGGGAAGCCAGCCAGGAGTGTGACATGAATCAGTCATTCATGAAAGAAAGACTTATGAAATAATACTGGGCGGCCTGCGGGTGGCGCTGTCCAGGGAGAGTATAAATACTCGGGCACGGGCCCAGCTTGCGCAGGACATTCTTAACAGGAACTAGTGAAGGACACAACTAGACCTCCATGTTGTAAAACAGTTGATTAAAGCTTTGTTTAACGCTTAGACTAAGTGCCTCGTAGTTTTCTTACGTCAGACAGCATTGGAATAGTCAAGTCCAGAGGTAACAAAGGCCTGGATGAGGGTTTCAGCAGCAGATGAGCTGAGGCAGGGGCGGAGACGGGCGATGTTACGGAGGTGGAAATACGCGGTCTCAGTGATGACACAGATTTGTGGTCGGAAGCTCATTTCAGGGTCAAATATGTCAGCAAGGTTGCGAAGAGTGTGGTTCAGCCACAGACAGGTGTCAGGGAGGGGGATGGTGCCGGTGGCTCGGGAACGGAGTTTGTGGCCTTGATCCTCTGACTCAGAGGCGAGAGTGCGACCCACTGAGTCACGACTGCCAAGCTGTAGATGGTTGATTTCCGACACCAAATTTTAACTCCTCCTCCCACTGAGATCCAGGCTGGTCGAGAGTAAGATTGCTGTCAGTAGCAGGCGTGTTCCCCCCAGGCCAGGCACAGCACTAAACTTCTAACATTGCAGCCACTGGGTTGGGATGGCTCTGTGGGTGGATTTCCACCCCACCCCTTTCCCCGGTGTGGTCCGGAGCCACACAGACCAGGAGGGTCCCATCAATCCCTCCCCTCCCCCGTGCCCGGTTAGACGAGATCAGCCAAGGCAGCGATAAGGGGGCTACACTATGCCTCAGTACTCCCGGGTCAGCCTGGGGCTCCCGATCCTGATCCAGCGACCCATTCCTCGTGCACAGGTGTTGGGTGAGGGCAGCGATGCCACACGTGGTCGAATATCTGGATTCAGTGTGTAACTACACGTGGACGACGGTCAACTGGGTGAGGTGGTGGAAATCTGGAACACTCTCCTCCAAAAAGCTGTCGATGCTGGGGGACAATTGGAGACTGAGGGCGATGGATTTTTATTGGCTAAGGAATACGGAGCAAAGGCAGGTAAATAGGGTTGAGATACAGATCAGCCACGATCTGATTGAATGGCGGAACAGGCTCGAGGGGCTGAATGGCCTCCTCCTCTTCCTAATGCTTTCAAAAGGAAACTAGACGAGTACATGGGAGAAAAGGGAATAGAAAGATATGCTGAAAGGCTGAGATGAGGTAGATGGAATGGGAGGAGACCAATGCCCCCCCCTAATTTTTTTTGGACTGCGTGGCCCCTTTAACGGGATGCACGGCCCATTCAAGCCTCCGTGCATGCATGGTTTATTGCGTTACGAGGCTGGCTCACCAGCTGCTCGGGACCTCGAGACAGCAGCACAGCAAGGGAACGTTGGAGGAGGTTCTTGTGGAGCATAAGCACCAGCACAGACTTGTTGGGCCGAATGGCCTGTTCCTGTGCCGTACATTCTCTGTAGCTCTATGACATTAATGCTCCTATGTACCCATGGGACACCTACCCCAACACCATGAGGTGTAACCGGGATACTGAGCTGCGTGCTGACACTCTCACCCCTCTGAGTTATTGGGTCAGATTTCGGGAGGGGACGCGGGGGGCTCGGGCAGGCGGGACTATTTCTGTCTGCGTTTCTTGGGCATTCCTGAGCAAGACAGGATCCTCATTCCGGTGTGGCATTTCCCGGCAGATAGGCTGTCCTTTCATTGGGACTGACAAACAGGCCAGCTGGGAGCAGATTGATGGAGTGTCGAGTGTCGTGGGGAGTCGGCAGGTGGTTGGGAGGGGTCGCAGGATCAGCACAGAACCCAAGGTCCAACCATACGACCAACATAAAAAGAAAGAACTTGCATTTATATAGCGCCTTTCGCCACCTCAGGACGTAGATAAAGGGGAACCAGTGGATGTAGTATATTTGGATTTCTAAAAGGCATTCGATAAGGTGCCACATAAAAGGTTGTTAAGTACGATTAGGGCTCATGGGATTGGGGGTAATATACTGGCATGGATTGAGGATTGGTTAACGGACAGAAAACAGAGAGTAGGAATAAACGGGTCATTTTCGGGTTGGCAGGCTGTAACTAGTGGGGTACCGCAAAGATCAGTGCTTGGGCCTCAGCTATTCACAATCTATAGCAATGACTTAAATGAAGGGACCGAGTGTAATGTATCCAAGTTTAAAAAAAAAAAATTTATTCATTGATGGGATGTGGGCGTCGCTGGCTGGCTAGGCCTGCATTTAGTGCCCATCCCTAATTGCCCTTGAGAAGATGGTGGTGAGCCGCCTTCTTGAACCGCTGCAGTCCATATGGTGTAGGTACGATAGCAAAATACTGCAGATGTTGGAAATCCGAAATAACAACAGAAAATGCTGGAAAAACTCAGCAGGTCAGGCAACATCCGTGGAGAGAAATTTGGGTCAAACCCGAAACGTCAACTCAAATTTCTCTCCACGGATGTTGCCTGACCTGCTGAGTTTTTCCAGCATTTTCTGGTGTCGGTACACCCACAATGCTGTTAGGAAGGGAGTTCCAGGATTTTGGCCCAGCGACAGTGAAGGAACGGCGATACAGGTCCAAGTCAGGATGGTGTGTGGCTTGGAGGGGAACTTGTAGGTGGTGATGTTCCCATGCGTCTGCTGCCCTTGTCCTTCTAAGTGGTAGAGGTCGCGGGTTTGGAAGGTGCTGTTGAAGGAGCTTTGGCGAGTTGCTGCAGTGCATCTTGTAGATGGTACACACTGCAGCCACAGTGCGCTACATTTATTCTTAAAAAAGATCAAACTGCTACACTTGGTAACATTAATGGGGGCTGTACTGGCAGTCGACCTTGCCCTCCAGGATCTATGGCGGAGGGAGTGGAGGAAGCGATAAAGACTGGAACATTTGGCCAGAGGGAGGAGGAGGCCCATCAGGGCTCTCAACAGGAGGCTTTACCCTCCGAGGCTATTCTGAGAGCTCTTCTCCTGCCTCCAATTAATTGAGGAGCAGTGTATTAAACGACTTCACTTCAACAAGAATGTGGTCACAGAACTCTGCCACCTCCTGCAACCAGGCCTCCAGCCTCAGGTCAGGGCGACCACGGCTCTCTCAGTGGCAGTCAAGGTAATCGTCGCCCTCAATCTCTTTGCCAGCAGAATCCAGACTGCAACAGGAGGTACAGCGAACATCTCGCAGTTCGCTGTCCATCGCTGCATCTGGGAGGTCACAGAGTCTCTCTACAGTAGGGGAAGGGACTACATTTCCTTCCCCATCACCGGAGAGAAGCAGGACGAGCGTGCATGTGGCTTTGCCAGGATAGCAGGAATCCCCATGGTGCAGGGCGCCATTGACTGCACCCACGTGGCTTTGCGGGCACCGCATAACAATCCTGAGATCTTCCGTAACCGCAAAGGCTACCACTCACTTAATGTGCAGTTGGTGTGGGACCACACACAGCGAATCCGCAATGTTAATGCCCGCTATCCTGGCAGCAGCCACGGTGCCTTCATCCTGCACCAGACCAGTGTGGCACCACTCTTCCTGCCACCACATCAAGCTCGCGGCTGGCTGGTCGGAGACAAGGGCAATCCGCTCTCCACCTGGCTCATGATTCCCCTCCGCAACCCCAACCCAGCACTCATATAATGAGAGCCATACTGCCACGGGGAACATCATTGAGCGCTGCCGCTGCCTTGACCGCTCAGGAGGAGCCTCCAGTACTCGGCTGAGCGGGTGTCCCATTTCGTCGTGGTCGGCTGCATGCTCCACAACATGGCCATCATGGGGGCCCAGCCCTTGCCAGCAGGGATTGCGGGACCACCTCGGGAGGAGAAAGAGGGAGAAGAGGATGAGGAGGAGAAAGAGGAGTAAGAGGAAGATGAGGAGAAAGGTGAAGAGGAGGAGGTGGAACAGGAGCGAGGGAGGAGGCAGCCACTCAAGGGTGGTCTGTGACCGCCTCATCAGACTGCGATTCGAATAAATTAAACCCAGATCCCCGTCCCTCACCACACGATGACAGCTATTGTTCTAAGAACATAAGAATTAGGAGCAGGAGTTGGCCATTCGGCCCCTCGAGCCTGCACCGCCATTCAATAAGATCATGGTTGATCTTCGACCTCAACTCCACTTTCCCACCCGATCCCCAGAGTCAGTGTCCGTGGAACCTGTTACGTCCGTGTGTAATTGAGACACGGACTGCAGGAGTTGGTTATAACAGGTGTTTACTGAGTGGAGACAAAACTGGAACAACTATACAAAGTTACTACACAGGCTTATATACAGGGGTGGTCACTACTGGTACTGCAGTATACAGGGGCTGCAGAATATAGTTCCTTCTTCAAAGTACATACACTACAATTCCTCCCCTTTTAGCTAAACAGTACATAACATTTGATTAATAATTAAATAACATATTTACAATTACAGTTGCTATATACATTAGCTGAAGTTAAGCAATTATAAATTCAGTCTTTGAGGAGGCTTCCTGATTCTGTCTGGATAACGCCTCTTTGGGGTATCAGGTTCTTCTGGCAAAGTTGATTCGGGATCAACGTCGTTGTTTGGTTCATCTGCTTCCAATATCACCGATTCTGAGGTAGATGCAATTGGTACTTCGGTTTCATCACCAGGTGTATCGGATCGTGGTGTGGATTTGACGTTTTCCAGTGACTCTAGAATCTGGTCAGCATGGCGTCTTACAATGCTCTCTCCAGCGTCCACGGTATACATTAGAGGTCCTTGCCGTGTGCAGATCGTTCCTGGCTGCCATTTCTCTGTGCGGTAGTCCCGGGCCAAAACTGGTTGACCTATCTTAAAACTCCTGGTTGGCCTTTCATTCATATTCTGAAACTGCCTGTTCTCCACATCTCTTCTGATGTTTGGCTTAACCAAATCCAAGCGGCATTGTAGTCTTCGATTGAAGAACATCATGGCTGGAGTTTGGTTGGTAACCGCATGTGTCGCATTCCGGTAGGCAAACAAGAAGTTATCCACCTTGTGTTGTAGGGGTATGTCTTCATTACACATTGCCTTGATAGCCTTCGTGAATGTTTGAACGAACCTCTCAGCCAATCCATTGGTGGCTGGATGATATGGGGCGGATGTGTAATGCTTAACACCATTGTTCTTTAAGAACCTCCGGAACTCTTCAGACACAAACTGTGGTCCATTGTCGGAGCAAATCTGTTCAGGCAGCCCATTTCTGGCGAATATGGTTCGTAAGACTGTGATAGTTTTTTCTGTGGTGGTTGAGGACATTTTTATTACCTCTGGCCACTTTGAATGTGCATCCACCGCAATTAAAAACATCGAGTCCATAAATGGACCAGCAAAATCAATGTGCACCCTTTGCCATGGAGATGAGGGCCACTCCCATGGATGTAGAGGGGCTTGTGGTGGGGCGTTTTGGACCTTTTGGCATCCTGTACAGCTCTTGGTCATCTCTTCGATTTCTCTATCGATTCCCGGCCACCACACAAACGCTCTGGCTAAGTTCTTCATTTTTACCC
This sequence comes from Somniosus microcephalus, assembly GCF_052327205.1. NCBI lineage: Eukaryota > Metazoa > Chordata > Chondrichthyes > Squaliformes > Somniosidae > Somniosus > Somniosus microcephalus. The sequence goes on along the minus strand of NC_141009.1, from coordinate 3,200,549 downwards.
CTCCCAGATGACCCTCATGAAGCTCATTGAGCACTCTATCCTTCAATTTGGGTGGAATTACTACTCTGGATCCACACATCAAGGTTCCTCGGCACACTGACAGCTGTTCTCTTCTCGGCGAGAATGCTGGCAACAGTGGTTCGCCATGTGCTGGCCATCCCTTCACCGTTAAATCATAGACCCTGGAGAGTGTCGGGTCATTTCGTGTTTCCTTTTCTATGTTTGCATTCGTCACAGGTAGACATTCGACTATGGTCGAGTGGAATATCTCCACAGGATCCACTGCAGGTGCTTCTTCCACCGTCGGCAACGGTAGGCGCGACAATCCATCAGCATTCCCATGCTGTTTAGTTCCTTTGTACTCGATGTCATATTGGTGTGCCCCTAGGAAAAGGGACCACCTCTGTAGCCATTGTGCTGTCATTATCGGGACGCCCTTCTGAGGGTTGAAAATGGAGACAAGAGGTTGATGATCAGTTAGTAGAGTAAATTTCTGACCGTGCAGGTAGTGATTGAACTTCTTCACCCCCCACACCAGGCTGAGGGCCTCTCTGTCAATCTGGGCGTAGTTACGCTCGGCTGAAGTTAACGAGCGTGACGCAAAAGCTATCGACCTCTCTGAACCATCAAGGAATTTATGTGACAGTACCGCTCCAATGCCGTAGGGAGATGCATCACACGCCAGTCTTATCGGTAGTGATGGGTTGTAGTGAGCCAGTACTTCTCTTAAAGTGATTTGGTCATTACTCTTCTGAAAGGCCCGCTTACATTCATCGCTCCATTTCCATGCTACTCCAGTTTGTAGTAGGGCGTTCAGTGGGTGCAGAATTGTGGACAAATTCGGCAAAAACTTATGGTAGTAATTCACCAATCTGAGGAATGACCTCAGTTGCGACACATTTTCAGGCGCTGGAGTCTTAACTACCGCTTCAATTTTGTCAGGGGACTTATGTAACCCCTCTTCATCAATCACGTGGCCACAATACGATATCTGTTTCTTAAAAAACTCGCACTTGGGGCGATTGGCTCGTAGCCCATGTTCTCTTAGTCTAGTGAGCACCTGCTCTAGGTTGGCAAGGTGTTCACTGTCATTTTCACCTGTCACTAGGATGCCGTCCAAGTAACACTGAGTCCCCGGAATCCCGTGCAGGACTTGTTCCATCGCTCTTTGCCATATCGCCGGAGCTGATGCTACTCCGAATACCAGTCGATTATACTGGTAAAGACCTTTGTGAGTGTTTATCGTGAGATACTTCCTAGAGGATTCTTCAACCTCCATCTGCAAATATGCTTGTGCTAGGTCAATTTTTGTAAAACGCTTCCCTCCAGATAGTGAGGCGAAAATATCTTCTATCCTCGGGAGAGGATACTGTACTGTGTTAAGGACTGGGTTCACCGTCACCTTGAAGTCCCCACAGATGCGAACCTTCCTTGGCTTCTCAGACTTATTGTTTAACGTTTTCTTCATGACAGGAACGATGGGTGTCACCCACGCGCTCCAGTCTACCTTAGATAACACGCCTGCATTCTCCAGATTCTCCAGCTCTGCCTCGACGGCTGGGCGAATTGCATACGGTACCGGTCTTGCTTTGAAAAACTTGGGAATTGCATTCTCTTCTATTTTTATCGAGGCGGTTACGCCTTTAAGAGTTCCCAGTTCTTGTTGAAATACCTCTTTAGCGTTAGCTAAGATTTTTGACAATCGTCCAGGTGTGACGTTGTCATCCTTTTTACCAGCCACCGTCAGTGCCTGAATGGAGTGCCAGTCTAAACTTATCTTTCTGATCCATTCACGTCCCAATAACGGTGGTCCACCATCTTGCAGTATGTACAGATACAATTTCTGTATATCCTTGCCATTGTATTCGACAGGCACCCTTATTTTCCCTCTGGGGTATACTTTCTGCCCCGTATACGTCTTCAAGACAATGGATGTATCTTTCAAGGGTATGTGTGAGAATAGCCACTCGTAGTCTCGTCGATTCATGATGGTCAGGGCTGATCCTGTATCCAATTTCATTTTAACTTGGGACCCTGCTATCGTGAGGGTGACCCAAATGGTTCGGTAGTCCTCTTCTGCGATTACGTTGTGAAGTTTGAGACAGCTTAGTCTCTTGTTCCCGGATTCACTATCGCTCTTCTGGTCTTCGGAACTACTGTCCATCATCTTTTGTACTTTCCTGTACTGTTCCTTAGTAGCCTTTTTGTTGTCGTTAGTCTTCTTCCCTGACCTGCAAACTCGTGCAATGTGTCCCATCTTTCCGCATTGCCTGCATGTTTTGTCCTTGGACCAGCAGTCCTTCTGGTCATGGGTTGTTCTGCTGCAGCGATAACATTTTTCAAATCCCCGTGTCATTTCATGGGTGCTGTATTCCTGTGGCTTTTGCTGTATTTCCACAGCTCCCCTTGCTGCTGCTTCATACGATACTGCCACGCTGAAAGCCTTATCTAGCGTCAGCTCTTTCTCTGAGAGTAACCTCTTCTGGGTTCCTTCACTCAGGAGTCCACAGACAAATTTGTCCCGTAGGGTATCTGCCAGTCCTGCTCCGAACTGGCAGTGCTTCGATGGCTTGCGTAGTTCCGTAAGGTAATCAGCATTGCTCTCATCTTTATGCTGATTTCTCTTGTGGAATTTAAATCTTTCTGCTATCAGCAGCGGTGTAGGATTTAGGTGTTCCTGTAGGATATCAACAATTTTGTTAAAACTCTTCGCCATCGGTTTGGCTGGAGTGATCAGGTTCCGCAATAGGCCGTACGTTCTTGCGCCCATTAAGTTTAGTAGTACCGATGCCTTTTTCTCATCAGCTACTTCATTTGCCTTGCAATATACTTCGACTCTTTCCACATACGTGGTCCAGTCTTCTATTGCATTATCGAAGGCAGTGATATTGCCAGTCTTCGGCATCTTGGCGATCTAAGATGGTGCCTCCCGCGCTTTGCCTTCTTCCCCGATTGAATAAAATGGCGCCTCCCGCGCTTTACCTTCTTCCCCGCTGGATTAAGATGGTGCCTCCCGCGCTTTCTGTCTTCTCCGCTGCTGCTAGCGCTGTTGCTGGCGTTTTTATGCCTTGATGGCGACGCCCTATGGTCTTCGCGCACTTCCCCCCCCGCGCTGCTGCTAACGCCGCTCTCCGCGGTCCCCGTGGCAAACTGCAGCTCCTCGCGGCTTTCTGCGCTTCTAATTTCTTTTATTTCAATTACTGTTCCCGTCGTCAGAGCAAACCCTACGGGACACATTCCTCCCTCTTCTCGGGTCTGTACACTGCCCGGCTTCGTCCGGCCGCGCCCTGTGTGCTCCACCCTCTCACTCTCTCTCCTCTTCCTGACAACGCTGCTCGGCCCCGTTGAAAAGCCACCCGATCGAGGTCTAGCCCGCCACAGCCCAGGAAGGATCAGTGTACTACCTGCCACCAGCCCGATTAGCTGGAACACCATAGACAGGATAACCAAGCCCCGCTCTCGACAGCCTCTCCTGCAAATCTTCAAATTCGATGAATCAGAGGCGGTTGCCCACGGTCGACACCCGTTTCTTCTGTTTGTTTTTTCTTTTTTTTCTTTTCTTCCTTCTGGCCTCGAACTCCAACAACTTCGCTTCAGGGATGGATCCCCGTGAGGTGGTGCAGAACTGTAGGTAAGTTCGGATCTGTTCGTCGCCAGTGTTACGTCCGTGTGTAATTGAGACACAGACTGCAGGAGTTGGTTATAACAGGTGTTTACTGAGTGGAGACAAAACTGGAACAACTATACAAAGTTACTACACTAGCTTATATACAGGGGTGGTCACTACTGGTACTGCAGTATACAGGGGCTGCAGAATATAGTTCCTTCTTCAAAGTACATACACTACAGAACCCGTACCCAAGTGAGAGTCAGTGTCTGTGGAACCCGTACCCCAGTGAGAGTCAGTGTATGTGGAACCCGTACCCGAGTGAGAGTCAGTGTCTGTGGAACCCGTAACCCAGTGAGAGTCAGTGTCTGTGGAACCTGTACCCCAGTGACAGTCAGTGTCTGTGGAACCCGTACCCCAGTGAGTGTCAGTGTCTGTGGAACCCATACCCCAGTGAGAGTCAGTGTGCGTGGGACCCGTACCCCAGTGAGGGTCAGTGTCTGTGGAAATGTACCCCAGTAAGAGTCAGTGTCTGTGGAACCCGCACCCCAGTGAGAGTCAGTGTCTGTGGAACCCGTACCCCAGTGAGATTCAGTGTCTCTGGAACCCGTACCCCAGTGAGAGTCAGTGTCTGTGGAACCCGTACCCTAGTGAGAGTCAGTGTCTGTGGAACCCGTACCCCAGTGAGATTCAGTGTCTGTGGAACCCGTACCTCAGTGAGAGTCAGTGCCTGTGGAACCTGTACCCCATTGAGAGTCAGTGCCTGTGGAACCCGTACCCCAGTGAGATTCAGTGTGTGGAACCCGTACCCAGTGAGAGTCAGTGTCTGTGGAACCCGTACCCCACTGAGAGTCAGTGTGTGTGGAACCCGTACACCAGTGAGAGTCAGTGTCTGTGGAACCCGTACGCCACTGAGAGTCAGTGTGCGTGGAACCCGTGCCCCAGTGAGAGTCAGTGTCTGTGGAACCCGTACGCTAGTGAGAGTCAGTGTCTGTGGAACCCGTACCCCAGTGAGAGTCAATGTCTGTGGAACCCGTACCCCAGTGAGTGTCAGTGTCTGTGGAACCCGTACCCCAGTGAGAGTCAGTGTCTGTGGAACCCGTACCCCAGTGAGAGTCAATGTGTGTGGAACCTGTACCCCAGTAAGAGTAAGTGTCTGTGGAATCCATACCCCAGTGAGAGTCAGTGTCTGTGGAACCCATACCCCAGTGAGAGTCAGTGTCTGTGGAACCCGTACCTCAGTGAGAGTCAGTGTCTGTGGAACCTGTACCCCAGTGAGAGTCAGTGTCTGTGGAACCCGTACCCCAGTGAGAGTCAGTGTCTGTGGAACCCGTACCCCAGTGACTGTCAGTGTCTGTGGAACCCGTACCCCAGTGAGAGTCAGTGTCTGTGGAACCCGTACCCCAGTGAGAGTCAATGTGTATGGAACCTGTACCCCAGTAAGAGTAAGTGTCTGTGGAATCCATACCCCAGTGAGAGTCAGTGTCTGTGGAACCCATACCCCAGTGAGAGTCAGTGTCTGTGGAACCCGTACCTCAGTGAGAGTCAGTGTCTGTGGAACCTGTGCCCCAGTGAGAGTCAGTGTCTGTGGAACCCGTACCCCAGTGAGAGTCAGTGTCTGTGGAACCCGTACCCCAGTGAGAGTCGGTGTGTGTGGAACCCATACCCCAGTGAGAGTCAGTGTCTGTGGAACCCGTACCCCAGTGAGAGTCAGTCTGTGTGGAACCCGTACCCCAGTGAGAGTCGGTGTGTGTGGAACCCGTACCCCAGTGCGAGTCAGTGTGTGTGGAACCCGTACCCCAGTGAGAGTCAATGCCTGTGGAACCCGTACCCCAGTGAGAGTCAGTGTCTGTGGAATCCATACCCCAGTGAGAGTCAGTGTCTGTGCAACCCGTACCCCAGTGAGAGTCAGTGTCTGTGGAACCTGTACCTCAGTGAGAGTCAGTGTCTGTGGAACCCGTACCCCAGTGAGAGTCAGTGTCTGTGGAACCCGTACCCCAGTGAGAGTCAGTGTCTGTGGAACCCGTACCCCAGTGAGATTCAGTGTCTGTGGAACCCGTACCTCAGTGAGAGTCAGTGCCTGTGGAACCTGTACCCCATTGAGAGTCAGTGCCTGTGGAACCCGTACCCCAGTGAGATTCAGTGTCTGTGGAACCCGTACCCCAGTGAGAGTCAGTGTCTATGGAACCCGTACCCCACTGAGAGTCAGTGTCTGTGGAACCCGTACCCCAGTGAGAGTCAGTGTCTGTGGAACCCGTACCCCAGTGAGAGTCGGTGTGTGTGGAACCCATACCCCAGTGAGAGTCAGTGTCTGTGGAACCCGCACCCCAGTGAGAGTCAGTGTATGTGGAACCCGTACCCCAGTGAGAGTCAGTGCCTGTGGAACCCGTACCCCAGTGAGAGTCAATGTGTGTGGAACCTGTACCCCAGTAAGAGTAAGTGTCTGTAGAATCCATACCCCAGTGAGAGTCAGTGTCTGTGGAACCCGTACCCCAGTGAGAGTCAGTGTCTGTGGAAGCCGTACCTCAGTGAGAGTCAGTGTCTGTGGAACCCATACCCCAGTGAGAGTCAGTGTCTGTGGAACCCGTGCCCCAGTGAGAGTCGGTGTGTGTGGAACCCATACCCCAGTGAGAGTCAGTGTCTGTGGAACCCATACCCCAGTGAGAGTCAGTGTCTGTGGAACCCGTACCCCAGTGAGAGTCAGTGTCTGTGGAACCAGTACCCCAGTGAGAGTCAGAGTCTCTGGAAGCCGTACCTCAGTGAGAGTCAGTGTCTGTGGAACCCGTACCCCAGTGAGAGTCAGTGTCTGTGGAACCCGTGCCCCAGTGAGAGTCGGTGTGTGTGGAACCCATACCCCAGTGAGAGTCAGTGTCTGTGGAACCCATACCCCAGTGAGAGTCAGTGTGTGTGGAACCCGTACCCCAGTGAGAGTCGGTGTGTGTGGAACCCGTACCCCAGTGCGAGTCAGTGTGTGTGGAACCCGTACCCCAGTGAGAGTCAATGCCTGTGGAACCCGTACCCCAGTGAGAGTCAGTGTCTGTGGAACCCGTACCCCAGTGAGAGTCAGTGTCTGTGGAACCAGTACCCCAGTGAGAGTCAGTGTCTGTGGAACCCGTACCCAGTGAGAGTCAGTGTCTGTGGAACCCGTACCCCAGTGAGAGCCAGTGTCTGCGGAACCCGTATCCCAGTGAGAGTCAGTGTCTGTGGAACCCGTACCCCAGTGAGAATCAGTGTCTGTGGAACCCATACCCCAGTGAGAGTCATTGTCTGTGGAACCCGTACCCCAATGAGAGTCAGTGTCTGTGGAACCCGTACCCCAGTGAGAATCAGTGTCTGTGGAACCCGTACCCCAGTTAGAGTCAGTGTCTGTGGAACCCGTAACCCAGTGAGAGTCAGTGTCTGTGGAACCCGTACCCCAGTGAGAGTCAGTGTCTGTGGAACCCGTACCCCAGTGAGAGCAGGCCGCTCATTGGCTTTTCAATCAAAGAATCCACACATGCACAAAATTTTAATGGGCTGCACAGCCAGTTAAAGGGATAGCGCACCCACAAACAAGTTAGCGGGAACACTTGTTATGATATAGAGGCTTTAATGGAGACCTGGCTTAACATGGACAGGAATGGGAACTAAAGATTCCTGGCTACAATGTATTCAGGAGGGATAGTGAAGGGGAAAAGACAGGAGGGGGGTTAGCAGTATACATCAAGGAGAAGATTGCAGTTCTACAGTGGGACGATGTACTAAAGGGTTCAAAGACTGAATCTATTTGGTTGGAGTTATGGAACAGAAAAGGAGCTGTTAAATTGCTGGGTTATTTACTATAGACCCCAAATATTGAAAAGGAGATAGAGTAGCAAATATGTAGGCAATTTTCAGGCAAATGTAAAAATAGTAGAGCAGTAATAGGAGAGGACTTCAATTACCCGAATATAAACTGGGGAAAAACAGAGTAAATGGAAGGAGGGTGACAAATTCCTGAAATGTGTAGAGGAGAACTTCCTTAATCAGTGTGTTTCTAACCCCACAAGGAAGGAAGCAGTACTGGATCTAGTTCTGGGGAATGAACGGGGTCAAGTGGAGTATGTTGCAGTCTGGGAACATCTGGGTAATAGTGATCATAATATAATTAGGTTTAAAGTAGTTACAGAAAAGGACAAAGAAAAATCAAAGGTGAAAATACCCAACTGGGAGAGAGCCAATTTCAGTGATTTGAGAAGGGATCTAGCACCGGTGGACTGGAAACATAGATTGGCCAGTGAAACAGTGAATGAGCAATGGCAGGCCTTCAAGGTGGAGACAGTTCAGGTATAAACCAAGCATATTCCCACAAGGAGGAAAGACGGGGCATCCAAAGTTAGAGCTCCCTGGATGACAAAGGAAATAGAGGTTAAAATAAAACAGAAAATGGAGGTTTATGTCAAAAGTCAGGTACAGAATACAATCAAAACCAGGCAGAATACAGAGAGTGCCGGGAAATTGTAAAAGGTCAAAAGAAGGGCCAAAGGGAATATGTGAAATGATTAGCAGGTAACATAAAAGGGAATCGAAAAATCTTTTATGAACATATAATAAATAATAAAAGAGTAGTCAAAGGAAGGGTGGGGCCGAGTCGAGACAAAGACGGAGAGCTTCTTGTGCAGGCAGAGGGCATGGCTGAGACACTGAATGAATATTTTGCATCTGTCTTCACAAAAGAAGAGGATGAAGTTAATGTTGGAGTAGAGGAGGAGGGGGAGTAGATATTGAATAGGATAAAAATAGATTGAAAGGAGGTGCTAAATAGGTTGGCATCGCTCAAAGTTAACAAGTCACCTGGTCCGGATTGGACGCATCCTTGGCTGCTGAGGGAAGCGAGGGTGGAGATCGCAGAATCTCTGACCACAATCTTTCAATCTCCTTGGATATGGGAGCGATGCCAGAGGACTGGAGGATTGCAAATGGTTGATCCTTATTCAAAAAAGGGAGCGGGTTAAACCTGGTACCCACAGGCCCATTAGACTAACGTCAGTGGTGGGAAAATTACTAGAGACCATTGTCAAGGACAAAATTAATACTCATTTGGAGAAACATGGGCTAATAAGGGACATCCAGCACAGATTTGTTAAAGGCAAATCGTGTCTAACTAACCTGATTGAGCTCTTTGATGAAGTAACAAAGAGTGTTGATGAGGGTACTGCAGTAGATGTTGTATATTTGGACTTTGCAAAGGCATTTGACAAAGTGCCACATAAAAGAATTATTCGGAAAATAGAAGCACGGGCAATTAAAAGGACGGTGGTAACTTGGGTACGTAATTGGCTGAGGGATAGGAGGCAGAGAGTCGTGGTGAACGGGAGTTTTTCTGACTGGAGAGGAGTATGCAGTGGGGTCCCCCAGGGGTCGGTATTAGGACCATTGCTTTTCTTGTTATATTTAAATGACCTAGGCTTGGATAAAGGAAGAACAATTTTGAAGTTTGCGGATGATACAAAACTTGGCAACGTAGTAAATAGTGAGCAGGATAGTAGCAGACTTCAGGACAGAGACAGACTGGTGAGATGGGCAGACACGTGGCGGATGCAATTTAATACGGATCAGTGTGAAGTGATGCACTTTGGAAGAAACAGCATGGAGAGGCAGCAGAATCTCAATGGGACTATTTTGAGGGGGTGCAAGAGCAGAGGGACCCGGGGGGCAGATTCACAAATCCTTGAATGTGGCCGGGCAAGTTGAGAAGGCGGATAAGAAAGTGTCTGGGATACTTGGCTTTGTAAATAGGGGCATTGAAAAAACAAGGAAGTTACGCTAAACCTTCACACATCACTGGTTAGACCCCAGCTGGAGGATTGTGTCCAATTCTGGGCACCGCACAACAGGAAGGATGTCAAGACCCTGGAGAGGGTGCAGAGGAGATTTACTGGAATGGTTCCAGGGAGGAGGGACTTCGGTGATGTGGAGGGACTGGAGAAGCTGGGGTTGTCCTCCTTAGAGCAGAGAAGGTTAAGGGGAGATTTAATCGAGGTGTTCAAAATTATGAATGGTTTTGATAGAGTAAATAAGGAGAAACTGTTTCCAGTGGCAGGAGGGTCGGTAACCTGGTGTACCGATGTGGTGTACCTGGACTTCCAAAAGGCCTTCGATAAGGTCCCACATAAAAGATTAGCATGGAAAATTGAGGCTCATGGGATAAAGGGGAAAGTTTTGGCGTGGATAGGGAACTGGCTGTCAGATAGAAAACAGAGAGTTGGAATAAACGGCTCATTTTCTGAATGGCAGGCAGTAACAAGTGGGGTACCACAGGGATCTGTCCTGGGCCCCCAGCTGTTCACAATTTACATTAATGACCTGGATCAGGGAGTCGGATGCAGCATTTCCAAATTTGCAGACGACACTAAACTAGGAGGGGGGGTGGGCTCAGAGGAAGAGACCAGGAAGCTCCAGAGCGATTTGGACAGACTGGGCGATTGGGCGGATAAATGGCAGATGCACTATAATGTGGACAAGTGCGAAGTTATCCACCTTGGGTGCAGGAACGGGAGGGCAAATTATTATTTAAATGGCAATAGATTGGGAGAGGGGGAAGTACAGAGAGACCTGGGTGTTCTTGTACACCAGTCACTGAAGGCGAGCATGCAGGTGCAACAGGCGGTCAAGAAGGCAAACGGTATGCTGGCCTTCATAGCAAAAGGGTTAGAATACAGGAACAGGGATACCTTGCTGCAGCTGTACAGGGCACTGGTGAGACCACACCTCGAGTACTGTGTACAGTTTTGGTCGCCTCATCTGAGGAAGGATGTTCTTGCCATGGAGGGGGTGCAGCGGCGATTCACCAGGCTGATACCAGGAATGGCGGGAATGACCTATGAGGAGAGACTATGTAGTTTAGGGATGTACACACTGGAGTTTAGAAGATTGAGAGGGGACCTCATAGAAGTGTATAAAATTCTGACAGGTCTAGACAGACTGGATGCAGAAGGAATGTTTCCCTTGGCGGGTGAGAACAGAACTAGAGGACATAATTTAAGGATAAGGGCTAAACCATTTAGGACAGAGATGAGGGGGAATTTCTTCACTCAGAGAGTGGTGAACCTGTGGAACTCATTGCCACAGAGGGCAGTGTACGCCAGCTCATTAAATATATTTAAGAGGGAATTAGATATATTTCTACGGGCAAAAGGGGTTAAGGGTTACGGAGAGAAGGCGGGGACGGGATACTGAATTAAAGGATCAGCCATGATCTCATCGAATGGCGGAGCAGGCACGAAGGGCCGAATGGCCTACTCCTGCTCCTATCTTCTATGTATCTATGTATCTATGTAACCAGAGGACACAGATTGAAGATAATTGGCAAAAGAACCAGAGGGGAGATGAGGAGAAATTTTGTTTACACAGCGAGTTGTTGTGATCGGGAATGCAGTGCCTGAAAGGGCGGTGGGAGCAGATTCAATAGTAACTTTCAAAAGGGGAATTGGAGAAATACTTGAAGGGGAAAAACTTGCAGGGCTCTGGGGAAAGAGCAGGGGGAGTGGGACTAATTGGAGAGCTCGATCAAAGAGCCGGTACAGGCACGATGGGCCGAATGACCTCCTCCTGTGCTGCACGATCCTAACTGATATCGGGAGGTGACCAACACTTGGAACGGACACCGGGCTGCGCGAGCAAGGCAAATACCTTGGAATCAACTAGATTCAGCAACGCGGGGCAGTGCAGGGAGCTTCTGGGGGGATTAAATGAGAGGGGCACAAGGGCCTTCCTCACCCTGGGAGTCCAGGTCTTGACGAGAGGAGGCGAGTAGGTTTAGGGAGGGTGCACGGGGAGGAAGAGGCCAGTTCACGCAGCCTGCTGACTGACTGACCCTTCCGACTGGGATTGCTGCCCGCTGTGGGGCCGAGCAGCTACACTGGGGTCGCCAACTCTGAGGATAGTCCTGGCGGCTTCATCATGTGACCTCCCGCCCCCAGCCTCCTGCCATTGGCCCATCCTCCAGGCGCACTCGCAGCCAATCGGAGAGGGGAAGACTCTCTCCTTAGCCGATTGGATGAAATCTTGACTGTCAGTCAAACATGTTGCTTGTAGGAATTGACGAATTCCTAACCAATAACTGAGGTCGACTCAGGAGAGCAATCAAACAGGTCTTTAATGTAAGACTAAACGAGTTCAAACACTTTGTTGAGATCGGTACAGGAGAACCATGAAAACAGGTCTTAACAAGATGGAGATTCCACAAGGACTGCCTGGGCAGTCACGTGGTTTGCGGCATGACGTCATCGTGTTTGCCCGCGTTTTCCCGCGCTCTTAAAGGGGCCACGCCCCGTACATACAAACACTATATACAAAACACAGTAATGTCTAACACAATGGTACCGGCTTAGGCTGGTGTTAGAACATCGTTAAAGGGGATTATATACAATTGCCCAGAGTCATTCAGTGGCTCCGCCACATGCTTATCATTAATAAAATAAAAGTGTTTGAAGAAAATGCACAATATTGTTTGACGTGTCAATGATCTTTGCTGGCGGGAGTGTCCTCGGAGATTAATCTTCAATTCCTGGAGCCTCCAGGCCAATCCTGGAGGTGTTGGTCACCTGATGTTAGACGGAGATGGATTTAGCGAGACTCTCTCTCTCTCTGTCGAGCTGCTCCCGTCTCCTGCCTATATCGAGATGATTGATGTGCGGTTCCTGATGCGGAGGAGAAATGCAGTGCCCTGGCCAAGCAGCGGGTATATCGGTGATGGAATGCCCAGTCACTTCCCCTCGGCCCAGTTCTCACGCGCTCATGTTTCTCTCACCCTGGACATATCCCTGTCTCCTGGGATCTATTATTACATGGCTTTAAGTCTACCTCTTCCGCAACATCAAGTGATACCCAGGTCACAGGGTTCCTCAGCCTCACACAGAATGTTCAATCAAACTACTGATTACAACCTTTCCCCCACTGGCCCCTCGCCCCACACCAACAGATCTCTGCGCTCTTCCAATTCCGGCCTCCTGCACATCCCCGATTTCCATCACTCCACCATTGGTGGCCATGCCTTCAGCTGCCTGGGCCCTAAGCGCTGGAATTCCCTCCCTAAACATCTCCGCCTCTCTTTCCTCCTTTAAGAGAGTCAGTGTCTGTGGAATCCGTACCCCAGTGAGAGTCAGTGTGTGTGGAACCCGTACCCCAGTGAGATTCAGTGTCTGTGGAACCCGTACCCCAGTGAGAGTCAGTGTGTGTGGAACCCATTCCCCAGTGAGAGTCAGTGTCTGTGGAACCCGTACCCCAGTGAGAGTCAGTGTCTGTGGAACCTGTACCCCAGTGAGAGTCAGTGTCTGTGGAACCCGTACCCCAGTGAGAGTCAGTGTCTGTGGAACCCGTACCCCAGTGAGAGTCTCTGTCTGTGGAACCCGTACCCCAGTGAGAGTCAGTGTCTGTGGAACCCGTACCCCAGTGAGAGTCAGTGTGTCAGGGCGAGGCTGGTTCTGGACCCAAGTGCAGACAGACGAGGCGAGAAGCAGGTATGCAGTCTTAAAAAAAATACTTTACTAGACTCACACAGGTAAACAGTCACAAACATAGGAGCTCAAGACAAGCTACCACAGGCAAACGGCTAGTCGATAGGAACTCAAGACAAGCTACCACTAGGCAACCGGCTTGTCAAGACTGAGCTCAAGACAAGCTACCACAGGGCAACCGGCTTGTCAAGACTGAGCACCTTGTCAAGACTGAGCACAGATGGAAGAAACCACAGAACTTAAATACATGCAAAAACAGGTGAAACCAATAAATCTGATAAAAGGCAGTTAAGTAATAAACACAGGAGAAACTAGTAACAATTAACAAAGGGAAACAAACAAGTGAAGGTGCCATCTAGGGGTTACTGAAGGAACTGACCGGCACCCTCACAGGACCCCCTCCCATAGGAACGGCTCCTGACGTTCCTCCTGGATGATCAGGGTGGCGACGGCGAAAATCCCTGATGAGCTCAGGATCCAAAATGTCCCGGGCCGAAACCCAGGAACGCTCTTCAGGACCATAACCCTCCCAGTCGACCAGGTATAGAATGCTCCTCCTAACCCAGCAACTATCAAGAAGGCGACGGGCAGTGTAGGCTTGCTGACCTTCAATCATGCGGGGCGGGTGGGAGGTCTGGAAGCAGGAACCAAGGGACTGATAAGGCAGGACTCGTGGTCCTGGTGTACAAAACTCCGTGCCTGTACGGCCAAAAAGGCATCATTTAGCACAGTCATTGCCTCTACATTTAAACACTCAGCTTCAAACATTAAAAAAAACACGAGATCAATTACTCAAGACAGAACTACCAAGAGCACATTTAGCAAAACAAAAAACTCAAGCTTGATAAATCCGAAGTCACAGTCACACGTGTACAACAGTAGCCAGCCATGCACCCTCCTGGGCATTTAGAACCAGAAGGCAACGATTAACTAGCAGAGAAATAAATAAAAATGAAAAAGTCTGTATTAGTACACATGGCGATCTTCTTGGATTTCAAGCAATGATATTTCCCATTCCGACTGATCACGAACTGCAGATGTTCAGAAATCTCAAGACAGAATCATCCTCCTCATCCACTAGCGGCAGGTACATGTCGTGGCGATCATATGATCATACTCTTTATAAGCGATGGAACCATCATTTTCCAGAGTTAGCACGCTCAATGGATTATATTCCGAAGGGACGCAAGAAGGGCGAGGAAAGCAGCTTAACGGACGAGAATAGAATAAAATTCCTCCATCGCTGCTGGGTCCATACTGGCTCAGTCTTGCTGTCAGGGCGAGGCTGGTTCTGGACCCAAGTGCAGACAGACGAGGCGAGAAGCAGGTATGCAGTCTTAAATAAAAGTACTTTACTAGAATCACACAGGTAAACAGTCACAAACATAGGAGCTCAAGACAAGCTACCACTAGGCAACCGGCTTGTCAAGACGGAGCTCAAGACAAACTACCACAGGGAAATCGGCTTGTCAAGACTGAGCACCTTGTCAAGACTGAGCACAGAGGAAAGAAACCACAGAACATAAATACAAGCAAAAACAGGTGAAACCAATAAACCTGATAAAAGGCAGTTAAGTAATAAACACAGGAGAAACTAGTAACAATTAACAAAGGGAAACAAACAAGTGAAGGTGCCATCTAGGGGTTACTGAAGGAACTGACCGGCACCCTCACGCAGTGTCTGTGGAACCCGTACCCCAGTGACAGTCAGTGTCTGTGGAACCCGTTCCCCAGTGACAGTCAGTGTCTGTGGAACCCGTACCCCAGTGAGAGTCAGTGTTTGTGGAACCCGTACCCCAGTGAGAGTCAGTGTCTGTGGAACCCGTACACCAGTGAGAGTCAGTGTCTGTGGAACACGTACCCCAGTGAGAGTCAGTGTCTGTGGAACCCGTACCCCAGTGAGAGTCAGTGTCTGTGGAACCAGTACCCCAGTGAGAGTCAGTGTCTGTGGAACCAGTACCCCAGTGAGTGTCAGTGTCTGTGGAACCCGTACCCCAGTGAGAGTCAGTGTCTGTGGAACCTGTACCCCAGTGAGAGTCAGTGTCTGTGGAACCAGTACCCCAGTGAGACCAGACTGCTCATTGGCTTTTCAATGAAAGAATCCACACATGTACAAAATTTTAATGGACCGCACAGCCACTTAAAGGGACAGCGCACACACAAACAAAATAGAGGGAACACTTGTTATGATATAGAGGCTGTAACGGAGACCTGGCTTAACATGGACAGGAATGGGAACTAAACATTCCTGGCTACAATGCATTCAGGAGGGATAGGGAAGGGGAAAAGACAGGAGGGGGCTTAGCAGTATTAATCAAGGAGAAGATTGCAGTTCTACAGAGAGACGATATTATAGAGGGTTCCAGGAGTGAATCTATTTGGTTAGAGTTAAGGAACAGAAAAGGAGCTGTTAAATTGCTGGGTGTTTACTATAGACTCCAAATATTGAAAAGGAGATAGAGGAGCAAATATGTAGGCAATTTTCAGGCAAATGTAAAAATAGTAGAGCAGTAATAGGAGGGGACTTCAATTATCCGAATATAGACTGGGGAAAAACAGAGTAAATGGAAGGAGGGTGACAAATTCCTGAAATGTGTAGAGGAGAACTTCCTTAATCAGTGTGTTTCTAACCCCACAAGGAAGGAAGTAGTACTGGATCTAGTTCTGGGGAATGAACGGGGGCAAGTTGAGTGTGTTGCAGTCTGGGTACATCTGGGTAATAGTGATCATAATATAATTAGGTTTAAAGTAATTACAGAAAAGGACAAAGAAAAATAAAAGGTGAAAATACCCAACTGGAAGAGAGCCAATTTCAGTGATTTGAGAAGGGATCTAGCACCGGTGGACTGGAAACATAGATTGGCCAGTGAAACAGTGAATGAGTAATGGCAGGCCTTCAAGGTGGAGACAGTTCAGGTATAAACCAAGCATATTCCCACAAGGAGGAAAGATGGGGCATCCAAAGTTAGAGCTCCCTGGATGACAAAGGAAATAGAGATTAAAATAAAACAGAAAACGGAGGTTTATGACAAAAGTCAGGTACAGAATACAATCAAAACCAGGCAGAATACAGAGAGTGCCGGGGAATTGTAAAAGGCAAAAAGAAGGGCCAAAGGGAATATGTGAAAAGATTAGCAGGTAACATAAAAGGGAATCCAAAAATCTTTAATAAACATATAGTCAAAGGAAGGGTGGGGCCGAGCAGGGAAAAAAGAAGGAGATTTCTTGTGCAGGCAGAGGGCATGGCTGAGACACTGAATGAATATTTTGCATCTGTCTTCACAAAAGAAGAGGATGAAGTTAATGTTGGAGTAGAGGAGGAGGGGGAGTAGAGATATTTAATAGGATAAAAATAGATTGAAAAGAGGTGCTAAATAGGTTGGCATCGCTCAAAGTTAACAAGTCACCTGGTCCGGATTGGACGCATCCTTGGCTGCTGCGGGAAGCGAGGGTGGAGATCGTAGAATCTCTGACCACAATCTTTCAATCTCCTTGGATATGGGAGCGATGCCAGAGGACTGGAGGATTGCAAATGGTTGATCCTTATTCAAAAAAGGGAGCGGGTTAAACCTGGTACCCACAGGCCCATTAGACTAACGTCAGTGGTGGGAAAATTACTGTTGAATCCGTGATTCTTAAAGTAGGATGTTTCCCAATAACTACACGGAGACTGTAACTTAACAATCAACAGGTGTTTACTGGAGGAGGGTAGTCTAAAGACTGACAGTACAGAGGCATGCTCAAGGCTTATATACAGGTGTGGTCACTGCCGGTACTACAGTATACAGGAGCTGTAAAAGTAGTTCTCTCTTAAAGGTACATACACTACAATTCTTCCCCTTTTAGATTAGCAGTACCCATAATATTCAAATAACAATTAACACTTTAACATGCACATTAAACTGAAATAGTCCATTTATAGATTCAGTCTTTGGGGCGGCTTCCTGATCCTTTCTGGATAGCGCCTTTCCTGAGGATCTTGTTCTTGGTGCGGAGGCGATTCTGGCCCCCTTTCGTCGGTTAGTTCATCAGTTTCCGCTGCTACTGTTTTTGAGGTAGATGCTACCGGTATGTCGGGTTCATCCCCAGTTACGTGAGACATGGGGTTGACTCGTTCCTGTGATGCTAAGATCTGGTCGACGTGGCGTCTCACAATGTTCTCCCCGACATCCACTGTGTACATTAATGGCCCCTGCCTTGTACATATCGTTCCGGGTTGCCGTTTCTCTGTTCGGTAGTCACGGGCCAAGACTGGTTGTCTTACATTGAAGCTCCTTGTCAGCTTCTCATTGATGTGCTGGAATTGTTTATCCCCAACATTTCTTCGCACATTTGGTCTGAGCAAACCCAGACGCGATCTCAACCTTCGGTTAAAGAACGCCATGGCCGGGGTCTGGTTGGTAACTGCATTTGTCGCATTTCTGACGGCTAACAGGAAATTGTCCACCTTATGGTGTAGTGGAATTTCATCATCGCACATGGCCTTTATCGCCTTTTTAAAGGTTTGTACGAACCTCTCAGCCAATCCATTTGTGGCTGGATG
The DNA here is from genome assembly GCF_052327205.1 of Somniosus microcephalus. Lineage (NCBI taxonomy): Eukaryota > Metazoa > Chordata > Chondrichthyes > Squaliformes > Somniosidae > Somniosus > Somniosus microcephalus. The sequence goes on along the minus strand of NC_141009.1, from coordinate 3,182,923 downwards.
ATACGGGGCGGATGTGTAATGCCTTACCCCATTCCTTCTCATAAATTTCTGAAACACTTTGGACAAAAACTGTGGTCCATTATCAGAGCAAATCTGCTCTGGCAAGCCGTTCCTGGCAAATATGGTCCGTAGGACTGCAATCGTTTTCTCTGTAGTGGTTGAGGACATTTTTATCACCTCAGGCCATTTCGAGTGCGCATCCACTGCTATTAAGAACATTGAGTCCATGAATGGACCAGCAAAATCAATATGCACCCGTTGCAATGGAGAGGAGGGCCACTCCCATGGGTGTAGAGGGGCATGTGGTGGTGCATTTTGGACCTTCTGGCATCTTGAAGGACTCTTTGTTAGGTCCTCGATTTGTTGATCGATCCCCGGCCACCACACATAAGCCCTAGAAGGCTTTTCATTTTCACCCCTCCCAGATGACCTTCGTGAAGCTCATTGAGCACTCTCTCCCTTAACTTGGGTGGAATTACCACTCGGGATCCACACATCACTGTCCCCTGGCATACTGACAGCTGTTCTCTTCTGGATGAGAATGCTGGCAACGGTGAGCCGCCATGTGTTGGCCATCCCCTCACCGTCAAATCATATGCCTGAGACAGTGTCGGATCATTGCGGGTCTCCTTCTCTATATCCGCGTTAGTTACTGGCAATCGTTCAATTATCGACGAATAAAATATCTCGATAGGGTCCACTGCTGGTGCTTCCTCCACAGTAGGCAGTGGCAGGCGTGATAGCCCATCAGCGTTTCCTTGCTGTTTCGTGCCTTTATATTCTATTTCATATTGGTTCGCCCCTAGAAAAAGGGACCATCTTTGTAGCCGTTGTGCAGTCATCACCGGAACGCCCTTCTTTGGATTAAAGATGGAGACAAGTGGTTGGTGGTCAGTCAGCAAGGTGAACTTCTGCCCATGCAGATAGTGGTTGAATTTTTTTACTCCCCATACTAGGCTGAGGGCCTCCCTGTCGATCTGGGCGTAGTTGCGCTCGGCTGAGGTTAGTGACCAAGACGCAAAGGCTACTGGCCTCTCCAACCCATCTGGGAATTTGTGCGACAGCACCGCTCCAATACCATAGGGTGATGCATCACATGCCAAACAAATTGGTAGTGCTGGGTTGAAATGGGCCAAGACCTCTTTTGATGTGATCAATTCTTTGCACTTCTGGAAAGCTCATTTACATTCGCCATTCCACTTCCATGGTACCCCCGTTTGCAGTAGGGTGTTCAGTGGGTGTAATACTGTAGACAAATTTGGTAAGAACTTATGGTAGTAGTTCACCAGCCCGAGGAACGACCTCAGTTGTGACACATTTTCCAGTGCTGGAGCCTTGACTACTGCCTCAATCTTTTCAGGGGACTTATGTAACCCCTCTTCATCAATAACGTGGCCACAATACGAGATCTGCTTCTGGAAAAACTCGCACTTGTGGCGATTAGCTCGTAGCCCATATTTCTTTAATCTAGTGAGCACCTTCTCCAGGTTGGCGAGGTGATCACTGTTATTTTCGCCCGTGACCAGGATGTCGTCCAAATAACACTGGATCCCTGGAATCCCTTGCAGGACTTGATCCATCGCCCTTTGCCAAATAGCCGGAGCCGATGCTACCCCGAACACCAGCCGGTTGTATTGGTAGAGACCGTTATGAGTGTTGATCGTGAGGTATTGTTTCGAGGCTTCTTCTACCTCCATTTGCAAGTACGCCTGGGCTAGGTCAATTTTGGTGAAGCGTTTACCTCCAGATAGCGAGGTGAAAATATCCTCAATCCGTGGAAGCGGATATTGTACCGTGTGAAGGACTGGGTTCACTGTCACCTTAAAATCCCCACAGATGCGGACCTTCTTTGGTTCCCCAGGCGTATTACTCAACGACCTCTTCATTACAGGAACGATGGGTGTAGCCCACTTGCTTCAGTCTACTTTGGACAGTACTCCTGAACGTTCCAACCCTTCCAGCTCTGCTTCGACGGCTGGTCGGATCGCATAAGGCACCGGTCTGGCCTTAAAAAACTTTGGGACAGGGTCACTGGCAAGGCTTGGAAGCTAAGCAGAGCCAGGCCTGGTTAGTACCTGGAGGGGTGACCATCTGGGAAGACCAGGTGCAGAAGGTCACAGAAGGAGCCCCGAGGAGGGGCGGTTGGTGAGAAGGTCACGGAAGGAGCACCGGGAGGGGCGGCTGGTGAGCAGGCCCGGGCGTAGGGCTGAAGATTGTCGGACAGGAGGAATGGTGGAAATGGAAAGGCGGCGCGCACAGACGCAGCGGCTTTGCTTCTCCCAGGACGGTGCTATTTACGTTTAATGTTAATGTTATTTGTACTGGACTCATGGGAGCTTGCAAGATCACATTTCGTTGTTCATGTACTTGTGCATTGTACAATGACAATAAAGTTGAATTATTATTATTATTATTATTTCCTCTATTTTAATCGTTGCTGTTATGCCTTTTAGTGTTCCGAGTCCCTCCTGGAACACTTCTTGTGCATCAGTTAGCATTTTTGACAGTCGTCCAGGTGTGACGTCGTCATGCTTTTTGGTCTCAACCTTCAGTGCCTGTATGGAATGCCAATCTAATTGTATCTTCCGGACCCATTCACGTCCTAGCAGTGGTGGTCCTCCATCTGGCAATACATATAGGCCCATTTTAGGTATTTCCTGGCCTTTGTATATCACTTTCACCCTTATTTTTCCTTTGGGGTAGACTTTTTGCCCCGTGTACGTCTTCAAGACAATCTCTGTAGCTTTCAAGGGTATATGTGAAAATAGTCGCTTGTAGTCCCTTTGGTTTATGACTGTTAGGGCTGATCCTGTGTCCAATTCCATTTTCACTTGGACTCCGTCTATCTTGAGTGTGACCCAGATAGTCTGGTGATCCTCCATTTTGATTACCTTATGTAGTTTCAGACAACCCAGCTCCTGTATCACTTTTCTGTTCGTCTGAACTACTGTCCATCACCTTATGTACCTTTTTGTACTTCTGCTGTGGAGATTTCTTGCTGCTGGTTTTCTTCCCTGACCTGCAGACTCTTGCTATGTGTCCTGCTTTTCCACACTGTCTGCACACTTGGTCCTTGAACCAACAATCCTTCTGGTCATGTGTTGTTCTGCCGCAGCGATAACACTTCCCTGCTCCATATGACATTTCATTGGTGCCATATTCTTGCGGTCTCCGTTGTATCTCTGCAGCGCCCCGTGTGGCTGCTTCATGTGATACTGCCATGCTGAAAGCCTTGTCCAGCGTAAGATCCTTTTCTGATAGAAGCCGTTTCTGGGTTCCTTCACTTTGAAGCCCACACACAAACTTGTCCCTTAACGTATCTGCTAGTCCCACTCCAAACTGGCAGTGTTACGATAGCTTGCGCAGTTCCGTTAAGTACTCAGCATTACTTTCATCTTTATGCTGGTTCCTTTTGTGGAACTTAAATCTTTCTGCTATCAGCAGCGGTGTGCGGTTTAAGTGGTCCTGTAGGATTTCCACTATGCTTTCGAAATTCTTATCCACAGGCTTCTCTGGGGTTATTAGGTTTCGCAGTAAGCCATAAGTTTTTGCACCCATGGAATTTAACAAAACCAGTGCTTTCCTAGCATCTGGCACTTCATTCACCCTGCAGTACACCTCAATGCGTTCCACATATGTCGCCCAATCTTCGACTTCATTGTCGAACGCAGTGATACTGCCACTCTTCGGCATCCCTGGGTGTGATTTAACTGTCTAAAATGGCATCTCCCGCGCTCTCCCTTCTTCTCCGCTGGCACAAAATGGCATCTCCTGCGCTTTCCTTTCTTCCCGCGCTCGCCCTTCTTCTCCGCTGCGGCTTCTAAAATGGCGTCTCCCGCGCTCTCCCTTCTTCTCCACGGCTCAATGGCGTCTCCCGCACTCTCCCTTCTTCTCCCCGCGGATGCTGTTCAGCCCTTGAGCCCTGGCTGTGCTCTGCGTGTTCTCCTGTGCGCCTCTCCTGTTGCCGCCGCTCGGTCCTGAACCCGGCTGCTGCTTTACCCTCTATCTCTCTGTTTTGTTTTTCCTCGACGCCGCTCGGTTTTCAACCCTCGGCTGCGCCCTGTGCGCTTCACCCTCTCTCTTACCCCGTCGACGCTGCTCGGCTTTTTCTATGCCGTCGGTCGGCTCCAGCCGCCGCTGTCTGGGAAGGGTCTGCGCTGTACCTGTTGCCAGTCTGTTGCTGGATCGTCATGGCTGGGGAACCAAGCCCGGCTCTCAACAGCCTCCCCTGCGATGTTCACTCTTTGCCGGATGACTGGGCGGTTGCTCGTGGTCGACGCCCGTGCTTCTGGTCTCGACTTTCTTCCACCGCCCTCCCGGAGCGAATCCTTGAAAGGAAATGCAGAGTTGCAGGTAGATTCGAATCGACCTCGTCGCCACTGTTAGATCCGTGATTCTTAAAGTATGATGTTTTCCAATAACTACGCGGAGGCTGTAACTTAACAATCAACAGGTGTTTACTGGAGGAGGGTAGTCTAAAGACTGACAGTACAGAGGCACACTCAAGGCTTATATACAAGTGTGGTCACTGCCGGTACTACAGTATACAGGAGCTGCAAAAGTAGTTCCCTCTTAAAGGTACATACACTACAATTACTAGAGACCATTGTCAAGGACAAAATTAATACTCATTTGGAGAAACATGGGCCAATAAGGAACATCCAGCACGGATTTGTTAAAGGCAAATTGTGTCTGACTAACCTGATTGAGTTCTTTGATGAAGTAACAGAGAGGGTTGATGAGGGTAGTGCAGTAGATGTTGTATATTTGGACTTTGCAAAGGCATTTGACAAAGTGCCACATAACAGACTTATTCGGAAAATAGAAGCACGGGGGATTAAAGGGACGGTGGTAACTTGGGTACGTAATTGGCTGAGGGATAGGAGGCAGAGAGTCGCGGTGAACGGGAGTTTTTCTGACTGGAGAGGAGTATGCAGTGGGGTCCCCCAGGGGTCGGTATTAGGACCATTGCTTTTCTTGTTATATTTAAATGACCTGGACTTGGATAAAGGAAGAACAATTTCGACGTTTGCGGATGATACAAAATTAGGCAACGTAGTAAATAGTGAGCAGGACAGTAGCAGACTTCAGGACAGAGACAGACTGGTGAGATGGGCAGACACGCGGCGGATGCAATTTAATGCGGATCAGTGTGAAGTGATGCACTTTGGGCGGAACAGCACGGAGAGGCAGCAGAATCTCAATGGGACTATTTTGAGGGGGTGCAAGAGCAGAGGGACCCGGGGGGCAGATTCACAAATCCTGGAAGGTGACCGGGCAAGTTGAGAAGGCGGATAAGAAAGTGTCTGGGATACTTGGCTTTGTAAATAGGGGCATTGAAAAAACAAGGAGAGGCAAGGATTAATCAGGGATAGTCAACATGGCTTTGTCAAGGGAAGATCATGTCTGACTAATTTGATTGAATTTTTTGAGGGGGTGACTAGGTGTGTGGATGAGGGTAACGCAGTGGATGTGGTATACATGGATTTCAGTAAGGCCTTCGATAAAGTCCCGCACAGGAGACTGGTCAAGAAGGTAAGAGCCCATGGAATCCAGGGTGCCTTGGCACATTGGATACAAAACTGGCTTAGTGGCAGAAGGCAGAGGGTGATGGTTGAAGGTTGTTTTTGTGACTGGAAGCCTGTGGCCAGTGGGGTACCACAGGGATCGGTGCTGGGTCCCTTGCTGTTTGTGGTCTACATTAATGACTTGGATATGAATGTAAAGGGTATGATCAGTAAGTTCGCGGCTGATACAAAAATTGGTAGGGTGGTAAATAGCGAGGAGGGTAGCCTCAGTCTGCAGGACGATATAGATGGGTTGGTCAGATGGGCGGAACAGTGGCAAATGGAATTTAACCCGGAAAAGTGCGAGGTGATGCACTTTGGGGGGACTAACAAGGCAAAGGAATACACAATGAATGGAAAGACCCTAGGCAAGACGGAGGGTCAGAGGGATCTGGGCGTGCAAGTACACAGATCCCTGAAGGCGGCGGAACAGGTGGATAAGGTGGTAAAAAAGGCATATGGGATACTTGCCTTCATTAGCCGAGGCATTGAATATAAGAGCAAGGAGGTTATGATGGAGCTGTATAAAACACTGGTTAGGCCACAGCTGGAATACTGTGTGCAGTTCTGGTCGCCACACTACAGGAAGGATGTGATCGCGTTAGAGAGGGTGCAGAGGAGGTTCACCAGGATGTTACCAGGGCTGGAGCGCTTCAGCTATGAAGAGAGACTGGACAGGCTGGGGTTGTTTTCCTTGGAGCAGAGGAGGCTGAGGGGGGACATGATTGAGGTGTACAAAATTATGAGGGGCATAGATAGGATGGATGCTGAGGAGCTTTTTCCCTTAGTAGAGGGGTCAATAACTAGGGGGCATAGATTCAAGGTAAAGGGCGGGAGGTTTAGAGGGGATTTGAGAAAGAACTTTTTCACCCAGAGGGTGGTTGGAGTCTGGAACTCACTGCCTGAAAGGGTTGTGGAGGCAGAAACCCTCACAACATTTAAGAAGCATTTGGATGTGCACTTGAAATGCCATAGCATACAAGGCTACGGGCAAATGCTGGAATATGGGATTAGATTAGGCAGGGCTTGATGGCCGGCGCGGACATGATGGGCCGAAGGGCCTCTATCCGTGCTGTATTACTCTATGACTCTATGACTATGACTCTAAACCTTCACACGTCACTGGTTCAGCCCCAGCTGGAGTATTGTGTCCAATTCTGGGCACCGCACTTTCGGAAGGATGTCAAGACCCTGGAGAGGGTGCAGAGGAGATTTACCGGAATGGTTCCAGAGATGTAGGACTTCAGTTATGTGGAGGGACTGGAGAAGCTGGGATTGTTCTCCTTAGAGCAGAGAAGGTTAAGGGGAGATTTAATAGAGGTGTTCAAAATTATGAATGGTTTTGATCGAGTAAATAAGGAGAAACTGTTTCCAGTGGCAGGAGGGTCGGTAACCAGAGGACACAGATTGAAGATAATCGGCAAAAGAACCAGAGGGGAGATGAGGAGAATGTTTTTACAGCGAGTTGTTGTGATCTGGAACGCGCTGCCTGAAAGGGCGGTGGAAGCAGATTCAATAGTAACTTTCAAAAGGGAATTGGAGAAATACTTGAAGGGGAAAAATTTGCAGGGCTCTGGGGAAAGAGCGGGGGAGTGGGACTAATGGGAGAGCTCGTTCAAAGAGCCGGCACAGGCACGATGGGCTGAATGGCCTCCTCCTGTGCTGCACGATTCTAACTGATATCGGGAGGTGACCAACATTTGGAACGGACTCCGGGCTACGTGAGCGAGGCAAATGCCTTGGAATCAACTAGATTCAGCAACGCGGGGCAGTGCAGGGAGCTTCGAGAGGGATTAAAAGAGAGGGGCACAAGGGCCTTCCTCACCCTGAGAGTCCAGGTCTTGACGAGAGGAGGCGAGTAGGTTTAGGGAGGGTGCGCGGGGAGGAAGAGGCCAGTTCACGCAGCCTGCTGACTGACTGACCCTTCCGACTGGGATTGCTGCCCGCTGTGGGGCCGAGCAGCTACACTGGGGTCGCCAACTCTGAGGATATTCCTGGAGGCTTCATCATGTGACCTCCCGCCCCCAGCCTCCCGCCATTGGCCCATCCTCCAGGCGCACTCGCAGCCAATCGGAGAGGGGACAGACTTTCTCCTTAGCCAATTGGATGAAATCTTGACTGTCAGTCAAACATGTTGCTGATAATTAATAAAATAAAAGTGTTTGAAGAAAATGCACAATATTGTTTGACGTGTCAATGATTTTTGCTGGCGGGAGTGTCCTCGGAGATTAATCTTCAATTCCTGGAGCCTCCAGGCCAATCCTGGAGGTGTTGGTCACCTGATGTTAGACGGAGATGGATTTAGCGAGACTCTCTCTCTCTCTGTCGAGCTGCTCCCGTCTCCTGCCTATATCGAGATGATTCATGTGCGGTTCCTGATGCGGAGGAGAAATGCAGTGCCCTGGCCAAGCAGCGGGTATATCGGTGATGGAATGCCCAGTCACTTCCCCTCGGCCCAGTTCTCACGCGCTCATGTTTCTCTCACCCTGGACATATCCCTGTCTCCCGGGATCTATTATTACATGGCTTTAAGTCTACCTCTTCCGCAACATCAAGTGATACCCAGGTCACAGGGTTCCTCAGCTTCACACAGAATGTTCAATCAAACTACTGATTACAACCTTTCCCCCACTGCCCCCTCGCCCCACACCAACAGATCTCTGCACTCCTCCAATTCCGGCCTCCTGCGCATCCCCGATTTCCATCACTCCGCCATCGTCGGACGTGCCTTCAGCTGCCTGGGCCCAAAGCACTGGAATTCCCTCCCTAAACCTCTCCACCTCTCTCTCCTCCTTTAAGAGAGTCAGTGTCTGTGGAACCCGTACCCCAGTGAGAGTCAGTGTCTGTGGAACCCGTACCCCAGTGAGAGTCAGTGTCTGTGGAACCCGTACCCCAGTGAGAGTCAGTGTCTGTGGAACCCGTACCCCAGTGAGAGTCAGTGTCTGTGGAACTGGAACCCCAGTGAGAGTCAATGTCTGTGGAACCCGTACCCCAGTGAGAGTCAGTGTCTGTGGAACCCGTACCCCAGTGAGAGTCAGAGTCTGTGGAACCCGTGCCCCAGTGTGAGTCAGTGTCTGTGGAACCCGTACCCCAGTGAGAGTCAGTGTCTGTGGAACCCGTACCCCAGTGAGAGTCAGTGTCTGTGGAACCCGTACCCCAGTGAGAGTCAGTGTCTGTGGAACCCGTACCCCAGTGAGAGTCAGTGTCTGTGGAACCCGTGCCCCAGTGAGAGTCAGTTTCTGTGGAACCCGTACCCCAGTGAGAGTCAGTGTCTGTGGAACACATACCCCAGTGAGAGTCAGTGTCTATGGAACCCGTACCCCAGTGAGAGTCAGTGTCTATGGAACCCGTACCCCAGTGAGAGTCAGTTTCTGTGGAACCCGTACCCCAGTGAGAGTCAGTGTGTGTGGAACCCGTACCCCAGTGAGAGTCAGTGTCTGTGGAACCCGTACCCCAGTGAGAGGAACTAGTGGGAATAAAAAAATAAATTTTATGTGAGCACTCTGTGAATGAAAAACCTCGTCAGAGATGAAATAGTGTTGGGGAGAGACGGGATGGGCTGGGGCAGGTGCAGACACACAGTGAGATATGCCAACAATCTTGTGTCAGCGACCCTTGCACATTCTATTCAGAATACAAATTACCAGAGTGTAATTTAACATTCGCTCTCAGTGCAGCCCAGGGCTGATTGAAACTGTGGAACAAGCACGTTGATATGAACAGCGCGCGCGATCGGTCTCACTGGGGTACGGGTTCCACAGACACTGACTCTCACTGGGGTACGGGTTCCACAGACACTGACTCTCACTGGGGTACGGGTTCCACACACACTGACTCTCACTGGGGTACGGGTTCCACAGGCACTGACTCTCACTGGGGTATGGGTTCCACAGACACTGTCTGTCACTGGGGTACGGGTTCCACAGACACTGACTCTCACTGGGGTACGGGTTCCACAACACTGATTCTCACTGGGGTACGGGTTCCATAGACACTGACTCTCACTGGGGTACGGGTTCCACAGACACTGACTCTCACTGTGGTACGGGTTCCACAGACACTGACTCTCACTGAGGTACGGGTTCCACAGACACTGACTCTCACTGGGGTACGGGTTCCACAGACACTGACTCTCACTGGGGTACGGGTTCCACAGACACTGACTCTCACTGGGGTACGGGTTCTGTTAGATCCGTGGTTCAGTGGATAAATAATCACACGGATGCTGTACATTAACAAATAACAGGTCTTTACTGGAGGAGGGTAAACTCTAGACTGGGGTACAGAGGCATGAGCACAGCTTATATACCGGTGTGGTCACTGCCGGTACTACAGTATACAGGAGCTGTAAAAAGTAGTTCTGACTTGAAGGCACATACACTACAATTCCTCCCCTATTAGATTAATAATACCCCCTTAATATTCAAATAACAATTACATTTTTACATGTACATTCAATAACAAAAGTCCATTTATAGATTCAGTCTTTGGGGCGGCTTCCTGACCCTTTCGGGATAGCGCCTTTCCAGAGGTTCTTGTTCTTGGTGCAGAGGCGATTCTGACCCCTTTTCATCGGGTAGTTCATCGGGTTCCACTGCTACTGGGTCTGACGTAGATGCTACCGTTATGTCGGGTTCATCCCCAGGTACTCGAGACATGGGGTTGACGCGTTCCTGTGACGCTAAGATCTGATCGACGTGGCGTCTCACAATGTTCTCCCCGACATCCACTGTGTACATTAATGGCCCCTGCCTTGTACATATCGTTCCGGGTTGCCACTTCTCTGTTCGATAGTCACGGGCCAAGACTGGTTGCCCTACATTGAAGCTCCTTGTCGGCTTCTCATTGATGTGCTGGAATTGTTTGTCCTCAACATTTCTTCGCACATTTGGTCTGAGCAAGTCCAGACGAGATCTCAACCTTCGGTTAAAGAACATCATGGCCGGGGTCTGGTTGGTAACTGCATGTGTCGCGTTTCGGTAGGCTAATAAGAAATTGTCCATCTTATGCTGTAGTGGAATTTCCTCGTCGCACATGGCCTTTATCGCCTTCTTAAAGGTTTGTACGAACCTCTCAGCCAATCCATTGGTGGCTGGATGATACGGGGCGGATGTGTAATGCCTTACCCCATCCCTTTTCATGAATTTTTGGAACTCGTTGGACATTATCAGAGCAGATCTGCTCTGGCATCCCGTTTCTGGCAATCGTTTTCTCTGTAGTGGTTGAAGACATCTTTATCACCTCAGGCCACTTTGAATGAGCATCCACTGCTATTAAGAACATTGCGTCCATGAATGGACCAGCGAAATCAATGTGCACCCGTTGCCATGGAGAGGAGGGCCACTCCCGTGGGTGTAGAGGGGCATGTGGTGGTGCATTTTGGACCTTCTGGCATCCTAAGCAGCTCTTAGTTAGGTCTTCGATTTGTTGATCGATTCCCGGCCACCACACATAAGCCCTAGCAAGGCTTTTCATTTTCACTCCCCCCAGATGACCTTCATGTAGCTCATTTAGCACTCTCTCCCTTAACTTGGGTGGAATCACCACTCTGGATCCACACATCACTGTCCCCTGGCATACTGACAGCTGTTCTCTTCTGGATGAGAATGCTGGCAACAGTGAGTCGCCATGTGTTGGCCATCCCCTCACGGTCAATTCATATACCCGTGACAGCGTCGGATCATTGCGCGTCTCCTTCTCTATATCCGCATTTGTTACTGGCAATCGTTCAATTATCGACGAATAAAATATCTCGATAGGGGCCACTGCTGGTGCTTCCTCCACAGTAGGCAGTGGCAGGCGCGATAGCCCATCAGCGTTCCCATGCTGTTTCATGCCTTTATATTCTATTTCATATTGATTCGCCCCTAGAAACAGGGACCATCTTTGTAACCGCTGTGCAGTCATTACTGGCACGCCCTTCTTAGGGTTAAAGATGGAGACAAGTGGTTGGTGATCAGTCAGCAAGGTGAACTTCTGCCCATGCAGATAGTGGTTGAATTTTTTTACTCCCCATACTAGGCTGAGGGCCTCCCTGTCAATCTGGGCGTAGTTGCGCTCGGCTGAGGTTAGTGACCGAGACGCAAAGGTTACTGGCCTCTCCAACCCGTCTGGGAATTTGTGCGACAGCACCGCTCCAATGCCGTAGGGTGATGCATCACATGCCAAACGAATTGGTAGTGCTGGGTTGAAATGGGCCAACACCTCTTTTGATGTGATCAATTCTTTACACTTCTGGAAAGCTCGTCTACGTTCGTCATCCCATTTCCATGGTACCCCTCTTTGCAGTAGGGTGTTCAGCGGGTGTAATACCGTAGACAAATTTGGTAAGAACTTGTGGTAATAGTTTACCAGCCCGAGGAACGACCTCAGTTGTGACACATTTTCCGGTGCTGGAGCCTTGACTACCGCCTCAATCTTGTCAGGGGACTTATGTAACCCCTCTTCATCGATGACGTGGCCGCAATATGAGATCTGTTTCTGGAAAAACTCGCACTTGTGGCGATTAGCTCGTAGCCCATACTCCTTTAATCTGGTGAGCACCTTCTCCAAGTTAGCGAGGTGATCACCGTCATTTTTGCCCGTGACCAAGATGTCGTCCAAATAACACTGGGTCCCTGGAATCCCTTGCAGGACCTGATCCATCGCCCTTTGCCAGATAGCCGGAGCCGAGGCTACTCCAAACACCAGCCGGTTGTATTGATAGAGACCTTTATGAGTGTTGATCGTAAGGTAATGTTTCGAAGCTTCTTCTACCTCCATTTGCAAGTACGCCTGGGCTAGATCAATTTTGGTGAAGCGTTTACCACCAGATAGCGAGGCGAAAATATCCTCAATTCGTGGAAGCGGATATTGCACCATGTGAAGGACTGGGTTCACTGTCACCTTAAAATCCCCACAGATGCGGACCTTCTTTGGTTCCCCAGGCGTATTACTCAACGACCTCTTCATTACAGGAATGATGGGTGTAGCCCACTCGCTCCAGTCCACTTTGGACAGTACTCCTGAACGTTCCAACCCTTCCAGCTCTGCTTCAACAGCTGGTCTGATCGCATAAGGCACTGGTCTGGCCTTCAGAAACTTTGGGCTTACATTTTCCTCTATTTTAATTGTTGCTGTTATGCCTTTTAGTGTTCCGAGTCCCTCCTGGGACACTTCTTTTGCGTCAGTTAGCATTTTTGACAGTCGTCCAGGTGTGACATTGTCATCCTTTTTGGCCTCAACCTTCAGTGCCTGTATGGAATGCCAATCTAATTGTATCTTCTGGATCCATTCACATCCTAGCAGTGGTCGTCCTCCATTTGGCAATACCTATATATCCATTTTAGGTATTTCCTGGCCTTTATATGTCACTTTCACCCTTATTTTTCCTTTGGGGTAGCCTTTTTGCCCCGTATACGTCTTCAAGACAATCTCTGTAGCTTTCAAGGGTATGTGTGAAAATAGCCGCTTGTAGTCTCTTTGATTTATGACTGTTAGCGCTGACCCTGTGTCCAATTCCATTTCCACTTGGACTCCGTCTATCTTGAGTGTAACCCAGATAGTCTGGTGATCCTCCATTTTGGTTACATTATGTCGTTTCAGACAACCCAGCTCCTTGCTTCCGGAGTCTGTGTCACTTTTCTGTTCGTCTGAACCACTGTCCATCACCTGGTGTACCTTTTTGTACTTCTCCTGTGGAGATTTCTTACTGTTGGTTTTCTACCCAGACCTGCAGACTCTTGCTATGTGTCCTGCTTTCCCACACTGTCTGCACACTTGGTCCTTGAACCAACAATCTTTCTGGTCATGTGTTGTTCTGCCGCAGCGATAGCACTTCCCTGTTCCATAGGTCATTTCGTTGGTGCCATATTCTTGCGGTCTCCGTTGTATCTCTGCAGCGCCCCTTGCGGCTGCTTCGTGTGATACTGCCATACTGAAAGCTTTGTCCAGCGTAAGGTCCTTTTCTGATAGAAGCCGTTTCTGGGTTCCTTCACTTTGTAGCCCACACACAAACTTGTCCCTTAACGTGTCTGCTAGACCCGCTCCAAACTGGCAGTATTTCGATAGCTTGCGCAGTTCTGTTAGGTACTCAGCATTGCTTTTGTCTTTGTGTTGGTTCCTTTTATGGAACTTAAATCGTTCTGCTATCAGCAGCGGTGTGGGGTTTAAGTTGTCCTGTAGGATTTCTACTATGCTTTCAAAATTCTTGTTTACCAGCTTCTCTGGGGTTATTAGATTTCGCAGTAACCCATAAGTTTTTGCACCCATGGAATTTAACAGAGCCAGTGCTTTATTAGCATCTGGCACTTCATTCGCCCTGCAGTACACCTCAATACGTTCCACATATGTCGCCCAATCTTCGACTTCATTGTCGAACGTAGAGATACTGCCACTCTTCGGCATCCCTGGTTGTGCGTTAACTATCACCAATGGCGCCTCCCGCGCTTCCCCTTCTTCTCCGCTGGCACAAAATGGCGTCTCCCACGCTTTCCTTCCTTCCCGCGCTCGCCCTTCTTCTCCGCTGCGGCTTCTCAAAATGGCGTCTCCCATGCTCTCCCTGCTTCTCCGCGGCTCAATGGCGTCTCCCGTGCTCTCCCTGCTTCTTCACGGCTCAATGGCGTCTCCCCTTGCTTCGCCCCGCGGACCCTGATCAGCCCGTGATCCCTGGCTGTGCTCTGCGCATTCTTCTCTTGATATTTGTCGACGCCGCTCAGTCTAGAACCCGGCTGTTTCTTACCCTCTCTCTCTCCGGTTTGCAGTATTTTTCCTCGACGACGCTCGGTGTTCAACCCCCGGCTGCGCCCTGCTCTCTTCACCCTCTTTCTTACCCCGTCGATGCTGCTCGGCTCTCTCTCTGCCGTCGGTCGGCTCCAGCCGCCGCTGCTCGGGAAGGGTCTGCTCTGGACCTGTCGTCGGTCTCTTACTGCTCGTTGTGGCTGGGGAACCAAGCCCGGCTCTCCACAGCCTCCCCAGCGAAGTTGGATCTCTGCCTGAGTGCCGGGCGGTTGCTCGTGGTCGACGCCCGTGTTCCTGGCCTCGACTATTATTTTTTTTTTATGTTGTAGGTAGATTTGAATCGACACTCGTCGCCACTGTTAGATCCGTGGTTCAGTGGATAAATAATCACATGGATGCTGTACATAAACAAATAACAGGGTCTTTACTGGAGGAGGGTAATCTCTAGACTGGGGTACAGAGGTATGCGCACAGCTTATATACCGGTGTGGTCACTGCCGGTACTACAGTATACAGGAGCTGTAAAAAGTAGTTCTGACTTAAAGGCACATACACTACAGGTTCCACAGACACTGACTCTCACTGGGGTACAGGTTCCACAGACACTGACTCTCACTGGGGTACGGGTTCCACAGACACTGACTCTCACTGGGGTACAGGTTCCACAGACACTGACTCTCACTGGGGTACGGGTTCCACACACACTGACTCTCACTGGGGTACAGGTTCCACAGACACTGACTCTCACTGGGGTCTGGGTTCCACACACACTGACTCTCACTGAGGTACGGGTTCCACAGACACTGACTCTCACTGGGGTATGGGTTCCACACACACTGACTCTCACTGGGGTACGGGTTCCACAGACACTGACTCTCACTGGGGTACGGGTTCCACACACACTGACTCTCACTGGGGTACGGGTTCCACAGACACTGACTCTCACTGGGGTACGGGTTCCACAGACACTGACTCTCACTGGGGTACGGGTTCCACAGACACTGACTCCCACTGGGGTACGGGTTCCACAGACACTGACTCTCACTGGGGTACGGGTTCCACAGACACTGACTCTCACTGGGGTACAGGTTCCACAGACACTGACTCTCACTGGGGTACGGGTTCCACAGACACTGACTCTCACTGGGGTGCGGGTTCCACATACACTGACTCTCACTGGGGTACAGGTTCCACAGACACTGACTCTCACTGGGGTACGGGTTCCAGAGGCACCCTTGAGTGTCAGTGGAGAAGGGGAGAAGTTAGCTGTTTGTTTTGGTCCAGGTTTCTGGTGCTATCCTTCCTTTGCCAGAGTCACAAACAGGAAGCTGTGAAGGGCAGGGTGGCTGAGCGCCAGTCAGCCTCGGCTGAACGGAGAACAGTTGCGAGCTCCGCTGAGATCTCGTCACAGTCACAGTCCTGCTGACTCCCTGCCTCAGTCCGTTGTGTGTGTTTGCAGACAGCTTTCTGTCAGGTGACGGACGCCTGAATGCGGGGGAAGTGTATCAGCTGCTGGGGGGCCCGCACAATGTTTGCATTGTTCCAACACAAGGGCAGCTGGACTCTCGACGCTGCTCTGCCCTTAACTGTGCTGGCAGAAAGTGTCTTCACTCTCGCTGGGCTCCGCAGGCTGGGGGACAGAGCGAAGCCGGCACTTTGCGAGCGATCTGAGAGGCTCTGTGGGTGTGCAAGTGTATCAGACCCGCAAAGAAAACACAGACTATTCAAGTGTCAGTCTATCACCTCTAACTGTGGGCTCTGTGGTTGAAGGAAAGCGCCCCTGTGGTACTGAGCTGTAACACCAACAACTTGCATTTATACAGCACCTTTAACGTAGTAAAACGACCCAAGCTGCTTCACAGGAGCGTTTATCAAACAACATCTGACCCCGAGCCACAGAAGCAGATATTAGGACAGGTGATCAAAAGCTGGGTCAAAGAGGTAGATTTTAAGGAGCGTCTTAAAGGAGGAGAGAGAGGCGGAGAGATTTAGGGAGGGAATTCTGGAGCTTGGGGCCCCGGCAGCTGAAGGCACGGCCACCAATGGTGGAGCGATTAAAATCAGGGATGTTCAAGAGGACAGAATTGGAGGAGCGCAGAGATCTCGGGGGGTTGTGGGGCTGGAGGAGGTTACAGAGAGAGGGAGGGGGCGAGGGGGCCATGGAGGGATTTGGAAACAAGGGTGAGAATTTTTTAAATCGCGGCCTTGCCGGACCGGGAGCCAGTGTAGGTCAGCGAGCACAGGGGGTGATGGGTGAATGGGACTCGGTGCGAGTTAGGACACGGGGGCGGCAGAGTTTCGGATGAGTTTAAGATTACGGATGGTGGAACGTGGGAAGCCGGCCAGGAGTGGGTTGAAATAATAACTGGCCAGGAGGGTCCCAGGTTCCACCCCTGGGCTCTGTCAGTGGGTGATCTCAGTCCGGGTAACAGCCCGGGGGGCAACTATTAGCCTCAGTGCCTGGGTTCAGAGGGGAGGAATCAGCCGTGTTTCCAATCCTAGACCCCAGGCAGTCACCCCCTCTGCTGGAAGATGTGGGTAAGGGTAGAATCGAGTTCCACCTCTTCTCAAGGTTAAATAGTCTACTGACATCACCAGAGGTGAAAAAAAAGGATACCCCACCTACCCACCTTCTCCCCAATCCCTGAAACCCACCCACCCACCTTCTCCCCAATCCCTGAAACCCACCTACCCACCTTCTCCCCAATCCCTGAAACCCACCTACCCACCTTCTCCCCAATCCCCCAACCCCACCTACCCACCTTCTCCCCAATCCCTGAAACCCACCTACCCACCTTCTCCCCAATCCCTGAAACCCACCTACCCACCTTCTCCCCAATCCCTGAAACCCACCCACCCACCTTCTCCCCAATCCCTGAAACCCACCTACCCACCTTCTCCCCAATCTCCCAACCCCACCTACCCACCTTCTCCCCAATCCCCCAACCCCACCTACCCACCTTCTCCCCAATCCCCCAACCCCACCTATCAACCTTCTCCCCAATCCCCCAACCCCACCTACCCACCTTCTCCCCAATCCCTGAAACCCACCTACCCACCTTCTCCCCAATCCCCCAACCCCACCTACCCACCTTCTCCCCAATCCCTGAAACCCACCCACCCACCTTCTCCCCAATCCCCCAACCCCACCTACCCACCTTCTCCCCAATCCCTGAAACCCACCCACCCACCTTCTCCCCAATCCCCCAACCCCACCTATCAACCTTCTCCCCAATCCCCCAACCCCACCTACCCACCTTCTCCCCAATCCCTGAAACCCACCCACCCACCTTCTCCCCAATCCCTGAAACCCACCTACCCACCTTCTCCCCAATCCCCCAACCCCACCTACCCACCTTCTCCCCAATCCCTGAAACCCACCTACCCACCTTCTCCCCAATCCCTGAAACCCACCCACCCACCTTCTCCCCAATCCCTGAAACCCACCTACCCACCTTCTCCCCAATCTCCCAACCCCACCTACCCACCTTCTCCCCAATCCCCCAACCCCACCTACCCACCTTCTCCCCAATCCCCCAACCCCACCTATCAACCTTCTCCCCAATCCCCCAACCCCACCTACCCACCTTCTCCCCAATCCCTGAAACCCACCTACCCACCTTCTCCCCAATCCCCCAACCCCACCTACCCACCTTCTCCCCAATCCCTGAAACCCACCCACCCACCTTCTCCCCAATCCCCCAACCCCACCTACCCACCTTCTCCCCAATCCCTGAAACCCACCCACCCACCTTCTCCCCAATCCCCCAACCCCACCTATCAACCTTCTCCCCAATCCCCCAACCCCACCTACCCACCTTCTCCCCAATCCCTGAAACCCACCCACCCACCTTCTCCCCAATCCCTGAAACCCACCTACCCACCTTCTCCCCAATCCCCCAACCCCACCCACCCACCTTCTCCCCAATCCCCCAACCCCACCTACCCACCTTCTCCCCAATCCCTGAAACCCACCCACCCACCTTCTCCCCAATCCCCCAACCCCACCTATCAACCTTCTCCCCAATCCCCCAACCCCACCTACCCACCTTCTCCCCAATCTCCCAACCCCACCCACCCACCTTCTCCCCAATCCCCCAACCCCACCTATCAACCTTCTCCCCAATCCCCCAACCCCACCTACCCACCTTCTCCCCAATCCCCCAACCCCACCTACCCACCTTCTCCCCAATCTCCCAACCCCACCTACCCACCTTCTCCCCAATCCCCCAACCCCACCTACCCACCTTCTCCCCAATCTCCCAACCCCACCTACCCACCTTCTCCCCAATCCCCCAACCCCACCTATCAACCTTCTCCCCAATCCCCCAACCCCACCCACCCACCTTCTCCCCAATCTCCCAACCCCACCTACCCACCTTCTCCCCAATCCCCCAACCCCACCTACCCACCTTCTCCCCAATCCCCCAACCCCACCTACCCACCTTCTCCCCAATCCCCCAACCCCACCTATCAACCTTCTCCCCAATCCCCCAACCCCACCTACCCACCTTCTCCCCAATCTCCCAACCCCACCTACCCACCTTCTCCCCAATCTCCCAACCCCACCTACCCACCTTCTCCCCAATCCCCCAACCCCACCTATCAACCTTCTCCCCAATCCCCCAACCCCACCTACCCACCTTCTCCCCAATCTCCCAACCCCACCTACCCACCTTCTCCCCAATCCCCCAACCCCACCTACCCACCTTCTCCCCAATCTCCCAACCCCACCTACCCACCTTCTCCCCAATCCCCCAACCCCACCTACCCACCTTCTCCCCAATCTCCCAACCCCACCTACCCACCTTCTCCCCAATCCCCCAACCCCACCTACCCACCTTCTCCCCAATCTCCCAACCCCACCTACCCACCTTCTCCCCAATCCCCCAACCCCACCTACCCACCTTCTCCCCAATCCCCCAACCCCACCTACCCACCTTCTCCCCAATCCCCCAACCCCACCTACCCACCTTCTCCCCAATCCCCCAACCCCACCTACCCACCTTCTCCCCAATCTCCCAACCCCACCTACCCACCTTCTCCCCAATCCCCCAACCCCACCTACCCACCTTCTCCCCAATCCCCCAACCCCACCTACCCACCTTCTTTCCAATCCCCGAAACCCACCTACCCACCTGCTCCCTAATCCCCCAACCCCACCTACCCACCTTCTCCCCAATCCCCAAAGCCCACCTACCCACCTTCTCCCCAATCCCCCAACCCCACCTACCCACCTTCTCCCCAATCCCCCAACCCCACCTATCCACCTTCTCCCCAATCCAACCCCACCCACTCACCTTCTCCCCAATCCCCCAATCCCACCTATCAACCTTCTCCCCAATCCCCCAACACCACCTACCCACCTTCTCCCCAATCCAAACCCACCTACCCACCTTCTCCTCAATCCCTCAAATCCCGGTATCATTCTGGTGAAGACTGGAGATGGAGTCTGGGACCTCCTGGGTCTGTGGGACTCAGTACCACACGGGCCGGTGAATTCCCCCGCTGAGCTCTTGGATTGGGGACGGGTTTCCTTTAAGAGGAGTTGGGCAATGAATGAAAGCGTCGTCACAAGTCGAGAAGGAGCGCGACTCCAGGGTCAAAGGTAAGCTGCTCCTTTATCTGTCGATTTGCGGAGCTGGTAAATATGTGACTATAATATTCACGCTTCCTCACAAGAAGCTTTGTTCCTCGGTCCTTATCTCTGCTGTAAATCCCCGCCGCTCATCAATGGAGCTGTGAAACCTCAGCAATCAGAGAGATAACACGGCCCACAGGGCTCGGCAAATTCCCAGCTCAATCCCGAGAGCCTGGAACTGCTGTGGGCCCCCTCGTCCTTCCCCAATATTCACCCCCTCGTCCTTCCCTAATATTCACCCCATTTCCTCAAGATTTACCCTATCTCCTCAATATTTACCCATCTCCCCAAGATTTACCCCATCTCCCCAATATTTACCCCATCTCCCCAATATTCACCCCATTTCCTCAATATTTACCCCATCTCCCCAATATTTACCCCATCTCAATATTTACCCCATCTCCCCAATATTTACCCCATCTCGCCAAAATTTACACCATTTCCTCAATATTTACCCCATCTCTCCAATATTTACCCCATCTCTCCAATATTTACCCCATCTCCCCAATATTTACCCCATCTCAATATTTACCCCATCTCCCCAATATTTACCCCATCTCTCCAAAATTTACACCATTTCCTCAATATTTACCCCATCTCTCCAATATTTACCCCATCTCAATATTTACCCCATGTCCCCAATATTTACCCCATCTCTCCAATATTTACCCCATCTCTCCAATATTTACCCCATCTCCCCAATATTTACTGCATCTCCCCAATATTTACCCCATCTCCCCAATATTTACCCCATCTCTCCAATATTTACCCCATCTCCCCAATATTTACTGCATCTCCCCAATATTTACCCCATCTCCCCAATATTTACCCCATCTCTCCAATATTTACCCCATCTCCCCAATATTTACCCCATCTCTCCAATATTTACCCCATCTCTCCAATATTTACCCCATCTCCCCAATATTTACCCCATCTCCTCAATATTTACCCCATCTCCCCAATATTTACCCCATTGCTCCAATATTTACCCCATCTCTCCAATATTTACCCCATCTCTCCAATATTTACCCCATCTCCCCAATATTTACCCCATCTCTCCAATATTTACCCCATCTCTCCAATATTTACCCCATCTCGCCAATATTTACCCCATCGCTCCAATATTTACCCCATCTCCCCAATATTTACCCCATTGCTCCAATATTTACCCCATCTCCCCAATATTTACCCCAATATTTACCGCACTCCTCTCCTGAAGGCACTGCCCCTCGCTGGGGGTGGGGTCCCACAGTACCCATACCCTCTCCATGTCTGACCGCGGACACTGATGCCCAGATTTCCCTCCCCACCTGGTGGAACATGGGTTGGGGCACGCAGTTAAAATGAGGCCAATCGTTTCTCCCCCCTCTCCGATCCTGCGCCCTTTCCTTCCCCTGTTGTGATATTCTATCCAACGCTCTCCTGTCCGGCCTCTCAACTTCCACCCTCCCTAAACTTCAGCTCATCCCAATCTCTGCGGCCCGTGTCCTAACTCGCCCATCACCCCCTGTGCTCGCTGACCTACATTGAACATAAGAACATAAGAACATAAGAAATAGGAGCAGGAGTAGGCCAATCGGTCCCTCGAGCCTGCTCCGCCATTCAATAAGATCATGGCTGATCTGATCCTAACCGCCAATCCACTATCACAGAACCATCTCCTGAATCTAACAGAATTAGACACACGAAATAGGAGCAGGATCAGGCTACACGGCCCCTGGGCCCGCTCCGCTACCCACAGGGCCATGTCCGATCCGAACCTGGACTCATGTCCAAATTCCTGCCCGCTTCCCGTAACCCTTAATTCCGTTTACTTCTAGGAAACTGTCTATTTCTGTTTTAAATTTATGTAATGATGTAGCTTCTACAGCTTTTTGGGGCAGCATATTCCATGGACCTACCACCCTCTGAGCGAAGTAGTTCCTCCTCATCTCAGTTTTGAAAGAGCAGCCCCTTATTCTAAGACTATGCCCCCTAGTTCTAGTTTCACCCATCATCGGGAACATCCTCCCCACATCCACCCGATCCAACCCCTTCACAATCTTATATGTTTCAATAAGATCGCCTCATTCTTCTGAACTCCAATGAGTAGAGTCCCAATCTACTCAACCTCTCCTCATATGTCCATCCCCTCATCCCCGGGATTAACCGAGTGAACCTTCTTTGTACTGACTCGAGAGCAACAAGTATGTCTTTTCTTAAGTATGGACACCAAAACTGTATGCAGTATTCCAGGTGCGGTCTCACCAATACCTTGTACAACTGAAGCAATACCTCCCTATTTTTATATTCTATCCCCCTAGCAATGAAAGCCTTCTTAATCACTTGCTGCACCTGCACACTAACCTTTTGAGTTTCGTGCACCAGGACCCCCAGATCCCTTTGTACTTCAGTACTTTCCAGTTTCTTGCCATTAAGATAATAACTTGCTCTACGATTTTTCCTGCCAAAGTGCATAACCTCACACTTTCCAGTATTGTATTCCATCTGCCAAATCTCTGCTCACTTACTTAGCCTGTCTATGTCCCCTTGCAGGTTTTTTATGTCCTCCTCACTCACTACTTTCCCTCCCATCTTAGTATCATCTGCAAACTTTGATATTTACACTCGGTCCCCTCCTCCAAATCGTTAATATAGATTGTAAAGAGTTGGGGACCCAGCACTGACCCCTGCGGAACACCACTAGTTACTGATTGCCAGTCTGAGAATGAACCATTTATCCCAACTCTCTGCCTTCTGTTAGATAGCCAATCCTCTATCCATGCCAGAATATTACCCCCAATCCCGTGATTTTTTATCTTAAGCAATAATCTTTTGTGTGGCACCTTGTCAAATGCCTTTTGGAAGTCTAAATACACTACGTCCACTGGTTCCCCTTTATCCACCCTATATGTTACTTCCTCAAAGAACTCCAGCAAATTTGTCAAACATGACTTCCCCTTCATAAAACCATGCTGACTTTGTCCTATTAAATTATGATTATCCAAATGCCCTGTTACTGTCTCCTTAATAATGGACTCCAAAATTTTACCTACCACAGATGTTAGGCTAACCGGTCTATAGTTTCCAGCCTTCTGTCTACTGCCCTTTTTAAATAAGGGCGTTACATTTGCAGTTTTCCAGTCTACCGGGACCTTTGCTGAGTCCAGGGAGTTTTGGAAAATTATTACCAATGCATCCACAATCCCTACCGCCACTTCCCTCAAGACCCTAGGATGTAAGCCATCAGGTCCAGGTGATTTATCCGCCTTGAGTCCCATTATTTTACCGAGTACCACTTCCTTAGTGATTTTGATCGTGTTTAGCTCCTCCCCCCCTATAGCCCCCTGTTTGTCCAGTGTTGGGATATTCTTAGTGTCCTCTACTGTAAAGACTGATACAAAATATTCATTCAGTGTT
Source organism: Somniosus microcephalus (assembly GCF_052327205.1). NCBI lineage: Eukaryota > Metazoa > Chordata > Chondrichthyes > Squaliformes > Somniosidae > Somniosus > Somniosus microcephalus. Next base: position 3,159,598 of record NC_141009.1, on the reverse strand, counting down.
TTTGCCATCTCCATATTTCCCACCATTAATTTCCCCGTCCCATCCTCTAAGGGACCAACATTTACTTTAGCCACCCTTTTTCTTTTTATATAACTATAAAAACTCTTACTATCTGTTTTTATATTTTTTGCTAATTTACTTTCATAATCTATCTTCCCTTTCTTAATCAATCTTTTTGTTATTTTTTGCTGTCTTTTAAAGTTTTCCCAATCCTCTATCCTCCCACTAGATTTGGCTACCTTATATGCCCTTGTTTTTAGTTGAATACTATCCTTAACTTCTTTACTTAGCCACGGATGGCTGCCTTTTCTTTTACACCCTTTTCTTCTCAGTGGAATATATATTTTTTGGAAGTTGTAAAATAACTCCTTAAATGTACACCACTGATCATGTATTGTCTTACCCTTTAATCTATTTTCCCAATCCACTCTACTCAATTCCACTCTCATACCTTCATAGTCTCCTTTATTCAAGCTTAGCACGCTTGTTTGAGATCCAACCTTCTCACCCTCTAATTGAATATGGAATTCAACCATGTTATGGTCATTCATTCCAAGGGGATCCTTTACTAGGACATTTTTAATTAATCCTGTCTCGTTACACAGGACCAGATCTAAGGTTGCTTGCCCCCTGGTCGGTTCAGTTACATACTGCTCAAGAAACCCATCCCTAATACACTCAATGAACTCATCCTCAAGGCAGCCCTGCCCAATTTGATTTGTCCAATTAATATGATAGTTAAAATCCCCCATAATTATAGATGTTCCCTTATTACACGGTGGCATAGTGGTTAGCACTGTTGCCTCACAGCACCAGGGACCCGGGTTCAAATCTGGCCTCGGGCGACTGTCTGTGTGGAGTTTGCACATTCTCCCTGTGTCTGCGTGGGTTTTCTCCGGGTGCTCCGGTTTCCTCCCACAGCCCAAAGATGTGCGGGTTAGGTTGATTTGGCTGTGATAAATTGACCCTTAGTGTTAGGGGATTAAATACGTGGGGTTACAGGGATAGGGTGGGATATGTGTCGGTGCAGGCTCGATGGGCCGAAATGGCCTCTATCTGCACTGTGGGGATTCTGTGATTCTGTGATTACAAGCCTCAACTATTTCCTGATTGATGCTCTGTCCTGGTCCGGCAACACCTCGATTTTAAAATTCTCATCCTTGTTTTCAAATCCCTCCGTGGCCTCGCCCCTCCCTCTCTCTGTAACCTCCTCCAGTCCTACAACCCCCCCGAGATCTCTGCACTCCTCCAATTCCGGCCTCTTGACCACCCCCGATTTCCATCGCTCCACCATTGGCGGCCGTGCCTTCAGCTGCCTGGGCCCCGAGCTCTGGAATTCCCTCCCTAAACCTCTCCGCCTCTCTCTCCCCATTTAAGACACTCCTTAAAACTAAGCTTTGACCAAGGCCTGTCCTGATCTCTCCTTATGTGACTCGGTGTCAGATTCTGCCTGATTTACGCTCCTGCGAAGCGCCGCGGGACGTTTTACTACATTAAAGGGGCTATATAAATACAAGTTGTTGTTGTTGATATCTTTCGAGCAGGACACCGGCCGGATGGAAGCGGGGTCATTCTTTAAATGTGAGATCCGGCTGCGACCTACAATTTTAGTTGGAGGCCTGAGTGGGGCGGCGGAGGGGTGATGGTTTCAACCCCCCACCCACGCCCCAGGTCACAGCTGCCGGAAGGGGGAATTGGGGGCCAGAACAGGCCCAGAAAGGGAGGTGTGAACAATTCAATTTTAGATTTCCTTGTGGGGCAGGAGTTCCCCAGAGCTCCCCCACCCACCCAATTACAGCCAGAGCCCCCACTCCTCTGGTATCCTGGGGCCAATGTTGATCCCTCAACCCACATCACTAAAAAACACAGATGATCTGGTCATTCTCACATTGCTGTTTGTGGGAGCTTGCTGTGCGCAAATTGGCTGCCACGTTTCCTACATTACAACAGTGACCACACTTCAAAAAGTTCATCATTGGGTTGTGATGCGCTTTGGGGTGTCCTGAGTGACATAAGAAAACTACTCGGCACTTGGTCTAAGCGTTAAACAAAGCTTTAATCAACTGTTTTACAACATGGAGGTCTAGTTGTGTCCTTCACTAGTTCCTGTTAAAGAATGTCCTGCGCAAGCTGGGCCCGTGCCCGAGTATTTATACTCTCCCTGGACAGCGCCACCTGCAGGCCGCTCAGTATTATTTCATAAGTCTTTCTTTCATGAATGACTGATTCATGTCACTGAGGTCATGAAAGGTGCTGTAGAAATGTAAGTCTGTTCTTCCTCAACTCCAGGGAGTGTGCGAGAGGAGGCCGGGTGATTGGGGGAAATGAGCTGGTTAAAGAGTGACCCCCCTAGCAGGGAGCCCGCTGTCTGGGGAGGCTCTCACACTGCACACCCGCCCCGCCCCGCACACAGAGTGCTGGGTGCCTCCTTCCACCGCCCACCCAGCCACTCGGTTCATGAGCCTTGGCTCCAGGCCTCAGCTGTGTTTATGGCCTTTATCAGCTCGCAGGTAAATATTAACGACGGAAAATCCAAATGCCAGAGATGAAAGATCTGTCTTCCAGGGCCCACTAAAATCACGTCAATTATTTTCACAGAACACAGAAACCCCACAGTGCAGATAGAGGCCATTTCGGCCCATCGAGCCTGCACCGACACATATCCCACCCGATCCCCGTAACCCCTACACCAACACATATCCCACCCTATCCCCGTAACCCCACGTATTTAATCCCCCTAACACTAAGGGTCAATTTATCATAGCCAATCAACCTAACCCGCACATCTTTGGACTGTGGGAGGAAACCGGAGCACCCGGAGGAAACCCACGCAAACACGGGGAGAATGTGCAAACTCCACACAGACAGTCACCCGAGGCCGGATTCGAACCCGGGTCCCTGGCGCTGTGAGGCAACAGTGCTAACCACTATGCCACCGATACTTTAGCCCATAGGAACAGGAGGAGCCAGTCAGCCCCTCGAGCCTGCTCCACCATTCAGTTAGATCAGGGCTGATCGGTATCTGAACTCCCATCTCCCCCCCTTGGTTCCCTAACCCTTAATACCCTCGCCCAACAAAAATCTCTCAATCTCAGTTTGGAGATTTTCAATTGACCCCCGGCCTCAACAGCTTTCTGGGGGAGCGAGTTCCAGATTCCCACCACCCTTTGTGTGAAGAAGTGCTTCCTGACATCACCCCTGAACGGCCGGGCTCTAATTTTAAGGTTCTGCCCCCTTGTTCTGGACTCCCCCCACCAGAGGAAATAGTTTCTCTCTCTCGACCCGATCAACTCCTTTAATCATCTTAAACACCTCGATTAGATCACCCCTTAATCTTCTAAACTCGAGGGAATACAAGCCCAGTCTGTGCAACCTGTCCTCGTAATTTAACCCTTTTAGCCCCGGTATCGTTCTGGTGAATCTGCGCTGCCCCCCCTCCAAGGCCGATATCCTTCCTGAGGGGCGGGGCCTGGAATCTCGATCGTCCCCTGTGCCTTGTGGCCACAGGATTGAAGCTCGAGACTGTTAAGGGTATGATTGAGGCAACCTGAAGCTGAATTCTGCCGTTGGAACACCCACTGACTGAATATCAGAGGGTGTCTGCGGGAGTCTTTCTGGGCACACGCCAGCTGGACCTTCCCAGAGCAGACACTGCCGTTATTTAAAAACATTTTCCCTCCAGCTCCCAGCCCTCCTGACTGTCTCTGGGGTGAGCGGTGATCCACAGGTGCTGGGAGCCCCATGGTATCACGGGTGAGCCCCGACAGTGAGTGACAGCAGCGAATTCAACACACACTCCCTCACACTCACTCACACACTCACTCACACTCACACACTCACTCACACACGCTCACTCACACTCACACACTCACTCACACTCACTCACACTCACTCACACACACTCACACACTCACACACGCTCACTCACACACACTCACACACTCACACACGCTCACTCACACACACTCACACACGCTCACTCACACACGCTCACTCACACTCACACACTCACTCACACACGCTCACTCACACACTCATTCACACACTCACTCACACGCACACACTCACTCACACACGCTCACTCACACACACTCACACACTCATTCACACACTCACTCACACTCACACACTCACTCACACTCACTCACACTCACTCACACACACTCACACTCACACACTCACACTCACTCACACACTCACTCACACTCACTCACACTCACTCACACACTCACTCACACACTCACACACTCACACTTACACACACACACTCACACTCACTCACTCACACTCACACACTCACTCACACGCACTCACACTCACTCACACACACACTCAATCACACTCACACTCTCACTCACTCACTCACACTCACACACTCGCTCACACGCACTCACACTCACTCACACACTCACTCACACTCACACACTCACACTCTCACACTCACTCACTCACACACTCACTCACACTCACACACTCTCTCACACACTCACTCACACTCACACTCTCACACTCACTCACTCACACTCACACTCACACTCACACACACACTCACACACACACACTCACACACTCACACACTCCCTCACACATTCACACTCACACACTCACACACACTCACTCCCTCACATTCACTCACACTCACACACACTCACACACACTCCCTCACACTCACACACACACACTCACACATGCTTACACACTCACACACACACTCACACACTCGCTCACCCACACCATATTACGCTTTCCTGCTGGGGTCACTGGACCCCTGGGGTCATTTCCCCGTAGCCTTGCCGCCTGCACCCTAGCTTGGATCAGCTCACTCACCAGCGACTGCCAATTGCCTCTGGGCCTGCTTTAGTCAGAGAGCGTGGGGCTGGTATCAGGCTGGGGACGGCCTGGCTGGGGACGGAGCAGCTTGCTCACTTGCTAAGCCCTGGGTCGTGAACGTGTTGCTCACAGGACCCAACCTGTGCATTACTGTCTGTGCCAACTGTGAGTTTAATTGAATAAGAGTTGAGCTGACCTGTGAGTGACCTGGGCCACACATTCCTGGAGTGCCTGTAGTCCTGGCCCGGGGAGCATTTGTGATAGATTCCCAGCACGGTGTTAGGGACTGGGGTTAAACCTCAGAGCAAAGGTCACCCCAGGGCTCTTGGCTACTTTACTGAACCATCAATCTGCCCCCGTGTACTGATATTAATGGGGAAGTGGGTCTCCAAAGGTGGCCATCATTTGCAGTATTGGGTTGCCAACACCTCCAGGATTGGTCGGGAGTCTCCGGAAATTAAAGATTAATCTCCGGGACACGGCAGCAAGCAGCACCCAGGAGAGAAATCACAGGGGCGTTAAAACAACCAGCGGATTTACTTATGTAAACTTCTGTTTATTAGTTGTGACAATATTGGCGATGAGGAAATAAAGGCTGTTTGACCGGGTGGGGCAGCTGGAGACCAGAGGTCATGTGATGGACCCTCCAGGAATATCTCCAACCAGAGATGCCGATCCCATCACAAGAACAGGTTCGATTCTGGGCTGGGACAGTCCTGGGATCAGGCAGAGTACAAAAGCAAGGAAGTGATGCTGAACCTTCTATAAATCACTGGTTCGGCCCCAACTGGAGTATTGTGGCCAATTCTGGGCACCGCACTATAGGAAGGATGTCATGGCCTTGGAGAGGGTGCGGAGGAGATTGACCAGAATGGGACCAGGAATGAGGGACTTCAGTGATGTGGAGAGACTGGAGAAGCTGGGATTGTTTTCCTTAGAGCAGAGAAGGTTAAGAGGAGATTTAATAGAGGTGTTCAAAATAATGCGGTGAGGATGTTCCCAATGATGGGTGAAACTAGAACCAGGGGGCATAATCTTAAAATAAGGGGCTGCTCTTTCAAAACTGAGATGAGGAGAAACTTCTTCACTCAGAGGGTAGTAGGTTTGTGGAATTTGCTGCCCCAGAAAGCTGTGGAAGCTACATCATTAAATACATTTAAAACAGAAATAGATAGTTTCCTAGAAGTAAAGGGAATTAAGGGTTACGGGGAGCGGGCAGGAAATTGGACATGAGTCTAGGTTCGGAATGGTCATGGCCCTGTGGTTAGTGGAGCGGGCCCAGGGGCCGTGTAGCCTGGTTCTGTTCCTACTTCTTGTGTTCTAATTCTGTGTTAGATTTCAGGAGATGGTTTTATTCCTGTTCCTGGCTGGGGTGGAGATCGCCTTTATAGAAGGTAAGTACTGTAGGAAATATAGGGACAGAGTGATCTCCTGGAAGAGTTTCGATCGCCAAGATGGGTTGGAGAGGAATTTCCCAGATTTTTTCTCCCAAATTGGCCATTGGGTTTTTTATCTGGTTTTTCGCCTCTCCCGGGAGATCACATGGGTTCGGGTGGGATGGAGAGTGATAGAAGGTTTGAGGTTAGGATCAGATCAACCATGATCTTATTGAATGGTGGAGCAGGCTCGAGGGGCCGATTGGCCTACTCCTGCTCCTATTTCTTATGCTCCTATGTTCTTATGTTCTTATAATGAGGGGCTTTGATCGAGTAAATAAGGAGAAACTGTTTCCAGTGGCAGGAGGGTCGGTAACCAGAGGACACAGAGTGAAGATAATCGGCAAAAGAACCAGAGGGGAGATGAGGAGAATGTTTTTCCACAGCGAGTTGTTGTGATCTGGAATGCGCTGCCTGAAAGGGCGGTGGAAGCAGATTCAACAGTAACTTTCAAAAGGGAATTGGAGAAATACTTGAAAGGGTGAAATTCACAGGGCTGTGGGGAAAGAGCAGGGGGAGTGGGACTAATTGGAGAGCTCATTCAAAGAGCCGGCACAGGCACGACGGGCCGAATGGCCTCCTGTGCTGCGTGATTCTAGGATTCTATAATCAGACTCGATAGGCCCAAACCGCCAACTCAGCAGTCCCGCTGACCCACAGCCTTTGGGTGAACAGTCCGGGATACTCGGGCCGCTCATTCAGGACAATCCTGGATCATTGGAAACCCTAACATGGGGACAGGTCAGCAGAGCAGGAGGGGGCTGGTGTTGGAGCGCTCACACCGGGCTGGATCCCCGCCGCAGATTCTGTGTCAGTAATTCTCTGAAATCACGGGTTGTGGTCAAAGCTACTTCCTGTTATGGGTTTCAGGCAGTGATGATCTCCGCCCACATTATCAAAGTAGCAAACGTAGCCGTATGTCTGCGTGTCTTGTCAGGAGGTTCCAGCTCGCACGTAGGCTGTGAGAATGTGGGTGGGAAGGGGGGATCCCCAAAAGCTCAGTTGAGTCATCGGAAACGCGGTGAGGGGCAGGGCAACACCTGCTTCCCGCTCACCTTTACAGTGAGTTCACTGATCTCTGGGAAATCAGCCAGGGTTCCTGCTCCTGATCACTATCCAGTGACCCCTGGGTTAGAGAGAGGGGAAATCAGCCAGGGTTCCTGCTCCTGATCACTATCCAGTGACCCCTGGGTTAGAGAGAGGGGAAATCAGCCAGGGTTCCTGCTCCTGATCACTATCCAGTGACCCCTGGGTTAGAGAGAGGGGAAATCAGCCAGGGTTCCTGCTCCTGATCACTATCCAGTGACCCCTGGGTTAGAGAGAGGGGAAATCAGCCAGGGTTCCTGCTCCTGATCACTATTCAGTGACCCCTGGGTTAGAGAGAGGTGAAATCAGCCAGGGTTCCTGCTCCTGATCACTGTCCAGTGGCCCCTGGGTTAGAGAGAGGTGAAATCAGCCAGGGTTCCTGCTCCTGATCACTGTCGAGTGACCCCTGGATTAGAGAGAGGTGAAATCAGCCAGGGTTCCTACTCCTGATCACTATCCAGTGACCCCTGGGTTAGAGAGAGAGGGGAAATCAGCCAGGGTTCCTGCTCCTGATCACTGCCCAGTGACCCCTGGGTTAGAGAGAGAGGGGAAATCAGCCAGGGTTCCTGCTCCTGATCACTGCCCAGTGACCCCTGGGTTAGAGAGAGAGCCAGGAGACTGACTCACTGAGCCACTGCGGGAGGGGGGTGGGAGAGCGAGGGGCGGTGGGGGGGGAGCGGGGTGGCGGGGCGGTGCGGGGGTTGTGGGGGGGGCGGTGCAGGAAGAGAGGGGAGCGGGGAGGAGCGGGGAGCGGGGGGCGGAGGGGGGGAGGGGGGAGCAGGGGACGCCTGATCTTTAAGAATCTGTTGCACTTTGAGACACCGAAGTCGCTCGGTCTTATCACGGGCTGTGTCTGTACTTTGTGATTTGGCTTCTTGCACCCTGTCTTTCATTAATTCATTAACTTCTTATCGCACGTTGAGCTCTCGCTCTCGGTGTGGCTGAAGGCAGGTCGCTCACCGTGCGGAGTCCGCCTCACCGAACTCCGGCTCGAGCAGGACGCAGGTCTTGCTCATTGACCCAGTTTTATTACATTGCACGAGGAGCCTTATCGCACACACATGATTAGACAGTGCACTGTGTTAACCTAGGTGTGTCTCAGTGTCGGCTCCTGTATATGTGCAGCACACACCGGGTAAACGGAAACGATTCGCTCCCGTCTGGTACTGTATAACTTAAAATTAGGGATCCCGTACCCCAATGAGAGTCAGTGTCTGTGGAACCTGTACACCAGTGAGAGTCAGTGTCTGCGGAACCCGTACCCCAGTGAGAGTCAGTGTCTGTGGAACACGTACCCCAGTGTGAGTCAGTGTCTGTGGAACCCGTACCCCAGTGAGAGTCAGTGTCTGTGGAACCCGTACCCCAATGAGAGTCAGTGTCTGTGGAACCTGTACACCAGTGAGAGTCAGTGTCTGTGGAACCCGTACCCCAGTGAGAGTCAGTGTCTGTGGAACCCATACCCCAGTGAGAGTCTGTGTCTGTGGAACCTGTACACCAGTGAGAGTCAGTGTCTGTGGAACCCATATCCCAGTGAGAGTCAGTGTCTGTGGAACCTGTACACCAGTGAGAGTCAGTGTCTGTTGAACCCGTACCCCATTGAGAGTCAGTGTCTGTGGAACCCGTACCCCAGTGAGAGTCAGTGTCTGTGGAACCCGTACCCCAGTGAGAGTCAGTGTCTGTGGAACCCGTACCCCAGTGAGAGTCAGTGTCTGTGGAACCCGTACCCCAGTGAGAGTCAGTGTGTGTGGAACCCGTACCCCAGTGAGAGTCAGTGTGTGTGGAACCCGTACCCTAGTGAGAGTCAGTGTCTGTGGAACCTGTACCCCAGTGAGCGTCAGTGTCTGTGGAACCCATACCCCAGTGAGAGTCAGTGTCTGTGGAACCCGTACCCCAGTGAGAGTCAGTGTCTGTGGAACCCGTACCCCAGTGAGAGTCAGTGTCTGTGGAGCCCATACCCCAGTGAGAGTCAGTGTCTGTGGAACCCATACCCCAGTGAGAGTCAGTGTCTGTGGAACCCATACCCCAGTGAGAGTCAGTGTCTGTGGAACCCATACCCCAGTGAGAGTCAGTGTCTGTGGAACCCATACCCCAGTGAGAGTCAGTGTCTGTGGAACCCGTACCCTAGTGAGAGTCAGTGCCTGTGGAACCCATACCCCAGTGAGAGTCAGTGTCTGTGGAACCCGTACCCCAGTGAGAGTCAGTGTCTGTGGAACCCGTACCCCAGTGAGAGTCAGTGTCTGTGGAACCCGTACCCCAGTGAGAGTCAGTGTCTGTGGAACCCGTACCCCAGTGAGAGTCAGTGTCTGTGGAACCCGTACCCCAGTGAGAGTCAGTGTCTGTGGAACCCGTACCCCAGTGAGAGTCAGTGTCTGTGGAACCCGTACCCCAGTGAGAGTCAGTGTCTGTGGAAAAAATATAAACATAGAAGATAGGAGCAGGAGTAGGCCATTCGGCCCCTCGAGCCTGCTCCGCCATTCAATGCGATCATGGCTGATCATCCAAATTCAGTACCCGGTCCCTGCTTTCTCCCTATACCCCTTGATCCCTTTAGCCTTAAGAAATATATCCAACTCCTTCTTGAATATATTTAATGAATTGGCCTCTACTGCCTTCTGTGGTAGAGAATTCCACAGGTTCACCACTCTCTGGGTGAAGAAATTCCTCCTAATTTCTGTCCTAAATGGCCTACACTTTATCCTTAGACTGTGACCCCTGGTTCTGGACTCCCCGACCATCGGGATCATCCATCCTGCATCTAGTCTGTCCAGTCCTGTCAGAATTTTATAAGTTTCAATGAGATCACCTCTCATTCTTCTAAACTCCAGCGAGTACAAGCCCAATCGACCCAATCTCTCCTCATACGTCATTTCTGCCATCCCAGGTATCAGCCTGGTGAATCTTCGCTGAACTCCTTCCATGGCAAGAACATCCTTCCTCAGATAAGGCGACCAAAACTGCACACAATACTCAAGATGTGGTCTCACCAAGGCCCTGTATAACTGCAGCAAGACATCCTTGTTCCTGTACTCAAACCCTCTCGCTACGAAGGCCAACATGCCAGTTGCCTTCTTAGCCGCCTGCTGCACCTGCATGCTTACCTTCAGTGACTGGTGCACAAGGACACCCAGGTCTCATTGCACTTCCCCTTCTCCCAATCTATTGCCATTCAGATAATAATCTGCCTTCCTGTTTCTGCCACCAAAGTGGATAACCTCGCATTTATCCACATTATACTGCATCTGCCATGCATCTGCCCAATCACCCAACCTGTCCAAATCATCCTGGAGTTTCTCGGCATCCTCCTCACAGCACACACGCCCACCCAGCTTTGTGTCGTCTGCAAATTTGGAGATATTACATCTAGTTCCCTCGTCCAGATCATTAATATATATTGTGAACAGCTGGGGTCCAAGGACCGATCCCTGCGGTACCCCACTAGTCACTGCCTGCCACTCGGAAAAAGACCCGTTTATTCCAACTCTTTGCTTTCTGTCCGCCAACCAGTTCTCTATCCAAGTCAATACCTCACCCCCAATCCCAAGTGCCTTAACTTTACACGCTAATCTCTTATGCGGGACCTTATCGAAAGCCTTCTGAAAGTCCAAATACACCACATCCACTGGTTCTCCCTTATCTATTTTACCAGTTACATCCTCAAAAAATTCCAGTAGATTAGTCAAGCATGATTTACCTTTTGTAAATCCATGTTGACTTTGTCCGATCCTGTCACTGTTTTCCAAGTGCTCTGCTATCACATCTTTTATAATGGACTCTAGCATTTTCCCCACTACCGATGTCAGGCTTACCGGTCTATAATTCCCCGTTTTCTCTCTACCACCCTTTTTTTGAACAGTGGGGTAACATTAGCTACCCTCCAATCCATGGGTACTGTTCCAGATTCCATCGAATGCTGGAAGATGATCAGCAAAGCATCAACTATTTCTAGGGCCACTTCCTTAAGTACCCTAGGATGTAGATTATCAGGCCCTGGGGATTTATCGGCCTTCAATCCCATCAATTTCCCTAACACCATTTCCCTACAAATACTGATTTCTTTCAGTTCCTCCCTTTCATCAGACCTTATGTTCCCCGACATCTCTGGGAGGTTATTTGTGTCCTCCTTTGCGAAGACAGAACCAAAATATATATTTAATTGGTCTGCCATTTCTTTGTTCCCCATTATAAATTCCCCTGATTCTGACTGCAAGGGACCTATGCTTGACTTCACCAATCTTTTTCTCTTCACATATCTATAAAATCTTTTACAGTCAGTTTTTATGTTCCCTGCAAGCTTACTCTCATATTCTATTTTCCCTTTCTTAATTAATCCCTTTGTCCTCCTTTGTTGACTCCTAAACTGCTCCCAATCCTCAGGTTTACTGCTTTTTCTGGCCAATTTATATGTCCTCTCCTTGGATCTTATGCTATCCCTAATTTCCCTTGTTAGCCACGGTTGAGTCACCTTTTTTGTTTTATTTTTATGCCAAACCAGGATGAACAAATTCTGTAGTTCATCCATTCGGTCTTTGAATGTTTGCCATTGCCTATCCACCATCAACCCTTTGAGTGACATTCCCCAATCAATCCTACCCAACTCGCGCCTCAGACCATCATAGTTTCCTTTATTTAAATTTATGACCCTAGTCTCTGAGTCAACTACTTCATTCTCCATGTTAAAAGAAGAATTTGATCATATTATGATCGCCCCGACCCAAGGGGCCTCGTACGACAAGATTGCTAATTAATCCTTTCTTGTTACATAATACCCAGTCTAAGATGGCCTGATCTCTGGTTGGTTCCTCGACATAATGGTCCAGGAAACCATCCCTTAAACACTCCAGGAATTCCTCCTCCACAGTATTGTTACTAATTTGGTTAGCCCAATCTATATGTAGATTAAAGTCACCCATGATGACTACTGTGCCCTTATTGCACGCTTCTCTAATTTCCCTTTTAATGCCATCCCCAACCTCCGCATTACTGCTTGGAGGTCTATATACCACTCCCACTAAAGTTTTCTGCCCCTTGGTATTTCTCAGTTCTACCCATACAGATTCCACATCATCAGAGCTAATATCCTTCCTTACAATTGTGTTAACCCCCTCTTTAACCAGCAGAGCTACCCTGCCTCCTTTTCCTTTTTGCCTATCTTTCCTGAATATTGAATACCCCTGGATGTTGAGTTCCCAGCCTTGACCAACCTGGAGCCATGTTTCCGTAATCCCAATCAAATCATATTCGTTTACCTCTATTTGCGCAGCTAATTCATCCACCTTATTATGAATGCTCCTCGCATTAAGACACAAAGCCTTCAGGCTTGTTTTTTTAATGCTCTTAGACCTATTAGAATTATTATTTACTGTGGCCACGTTTGATTTAAACTGGTGATTTCTCTGACTGCCACTTTTGTTTTTCTTCTTCCTATCTTTTGCTTTTATCTTTGTTTCCCTTTCCTCTGTCCCCCTGCTCAGGTTCCCAACCCCCTGCCATTTTAGATTAAACCCTCCCCCAGAGCATTAGCAAACACTCCCCCTAGGACGTCGGTCCCGGCCCTGCCCAGGTGCAAACCGTCTGGTTTGAACTGGTCCCACCTCCCCAGAACCGGTTCCAATGTCCAAGGAATTTGAATCCCTCCCTCTTGCACCATTCCTCTAGCCACGTATTCATCTGAAATATCCTTCTATTTCTACTCTGACTAGCACATGGCACTGGTAGCAATCCTGAGATTACTACCTTTGAGGTCCTACTTTTTAATTAACCTCCTAACTCCCTATAATCCGCTTTTAGGACATCATCCCGCTTTTTACCTATATCGTTGGTACCTATATGCACGACGACAACTGGCTGTTCACCCTCCCCTTCCAAGATGTTCTGAAGCCGCTCTGAGACATCCTTGACCCTTGCACCAGTACCCGCACCCCAGTGAGAGTCAGTGTCTGTGGAACCTGTACCCCAGTGAGAGTCAGTGCTTGTGGAACCCGTACCCCAGTGAGAGTCAGTGTCTGTGGAAACCGTACCCCAGTGAGAGTCAGTGTCTGTGGAACCCGTACCCCAGTGAGGGTCAGTGTCTGTGGAATCCGTACCAAAGTAAGAGTCAGTGTCTGTGGAACCCGTACCCGAGTGAGAGTCAGTGTCGGTGGAACCCGTACCGCAGTGAGAGTCAGTGCCTGTGGAACCCTTACCCGAGTGAAAGTCAGTGTCTGTGGAACCCGTACCCCAGTGAGAGTCAGTGTCTGTGGAACCCGCATGCCAGTGAGAGTCAGTGCCTGTGGAACCGGTACCCCACTGAGAGTCAGTGTCTGTGGAATCCGTACCCGAGTGAGAGTCAGTGTCTGTGGAACCCGTACCCCAGTGAGAGTCAGTGTCTGTGGAACCCGTACCCGAGTGAGAGTCAGTGTGTGTGGAACCCGTACCCCAGTGAGAGTCAGTGTCTGTGGAACCCGTACCCCAGTGAGAGTCAGTGTCTATGGAACCCGTACCCCAGTGAGAGTCAGTGTCTGTGGAACCAGTACCCCAGTGAGAGTCAGTGTCTGTGGAACACGTACGCCAGTGAGAGTCAGTGTCTGTGGAACCCATACCCCAGTGAGAGACATTGTCTGTGCAACCCCTACCCCAGTGAGAGTCAGTGTCTGTGGAACCCGTACCCCAGTGAGAGTCAGTGTCTGTGGAACCCGTACCCAAGTGAGAGTCAGTGTCTGTGGAACCTGTACCCCAGTGAGAGTCAGTGTCTGTGGAACCCGTACCCCAGTGAGAGTCAGTGTCTGTGGAACCCGTACCCCAGTGATAGTCAGTGTCTGTGGAAACCGTACCCCAGTGAGAGTCAGTGTCTGTGGAACCCGTACCCCAGTGAGAGTCAGTATCTGTGGAACCCGTACCCCAGTGAGAGTCAGTGCCTGTGGAACCCTTACCCGAGTGAAAGTCAGTGTCTGTGGAACCCGTACCCCAGTGAGAGTCAGTGTCTGTGGAACCCGCACCCCAGTGAGAGTCAGTGCCTGTGGAACCGGTACCCCACTGAGAGTCAGTGTCTGTGGAACCCGTACCCCAGTCAGAGTCAGCGTCTGGGGAACCCGTACCCCAGTGAGAGTCAGTGTCTGGGGAACCCGTACCCCAGTGAGAGTCCGTGTCTGGGGAACCCGTACCGCAGTGAGGGTCCGTGTCTGGGGAACTCGTACCCCAGTGAGAGTCCGTGTCTGGGGAACCCGTACCCCAGTGAAAGCCAGTGTCTGGGGAACTCGTACCCCAGTGAGAGTCCGTGTCTGGGGAACCCGTACCCTAGTGAGAGTCAGTGTCTGTGGAACCCGTACCCCAGTGAGAGTCAGTGTCTGGGGAACTCGTACCCCAGTGAGAGTCAGTGTCTGTGGAACCCATACCCGAGTGAGAGTCAGTGTCTGGGGAACTCGTACCCCAGTGAGAGTCAGTGTCTGGGGAACTCGTACCCCAGTGAGAGTCAGTGTCTGTGGAACCCGTACCCCAGTGAGAGTCAGTGTCTGGGGAACTCGTACCCCAGTGAGAGTCAGTGCCTGGGGAACCCGTGCCCCAGTGAGAGTCAGTGTCTGTGGAACCCGTACCCCAGTGAGAGTCAGTGTCTGTGGAACCCGTACCCCAGTGAGAGTCAGTGACTGGGGAACTCGTACCCCAGTGAGAGTCAGTGTCTGTGGAACCCATACCCAAGTGAGAGTCAGTGTCTGGGGAACCCGTACCCCAGTGAGAGTCAGTGCCTGTGGAACCAGTAACCCAGTGAGAGTCAGTGTCTGTGGAACCCATACCCCAGTGAGAGTCAGTGTCTGGGGAACTCGTACCCCAGTGAGAGTCAGTGTCTGGGGAACCCGTACCCCAGTGAGAGTCAGTGTGTGGAACCCGTACCCCAGTGAGAGTCAGTGTCTGTGGAACCCGTACCCCAGGGAGAGTCAGTGTCTGTGGAACCCGTACCCCAGTGAGAATCAGTGTCTGGGGAACCCGTACCTCAGTGAGAGTCGGTGTCTGTGGAACCCGTACCCCAGTGAGAGTCGGTGTCTGTGGAACCCGTACCCCGGTGAGAGTCAGTGTCTGTGGAACCCGTACCCCAGTGAGAGTCAGTGTCTGCGGAACCCTTACCCCAGTGAGAGTCAGTGTCTGTGGAACCCGTACCCCAGTGAGAGTCAGTGTCTGTGGAACCCATACCCCAGTGAGAGTCAGCGTCTGAGGAACCCGTACCCCAGTGAGAGTCAGTGTCTGTGGAACCCATACCCCAGTGAGAGTCAGTGTCTGTTTAACCCGTACCCCAGTGAGAGTCAGTGTCTGGGGAATCCGTACCCCAGTGAGAGTCACTGTCTGGGGAACCCGTACCCCAGTGAGAGTCAGTGTCTGGGGAACCCGTACCTGAGTGAGAGTCAGTGTCTGTGGAACCCGTACCCCAGTGAGAGTCAGTGTCTGTGGAACCCGTACCCCAGTGAGAGTCAGTTTCTGTGGAACCCGTACCCCAGTGAGAGTCAGTGTCTGGGGAACCCGTACCCCAGTGAGAGTCAGTGTCTGGGGAACCCGTACCCCAGTGAGAGTCCGTGTCTGGGGAACCCGTACCCCAGTGAGAGTCAGTGTCTGTGGAACCCGTACCCCAGTGAGAGTCAGTTTCTGTGGAACCCGTACCCCAGTGAGAGTCAGTGTCTGGGGAACCCGTACCCCAGTGAGAGTCAGTGTCTGGGGAACCCGTACCCCAGTGAGAGTCCGTGTCTGGGGAACCCGTACCCCAGTGAGAGTCCGTGTCTGGGGAACCCGTACCCCAGTGAGAGTCAGTGTCTGGGGAACTCGTACCCCAGTGTGAGTCCGTGCCTGTGGAATCCGTACGCCAGTGAGAGTCAGTGTCTGTGGAATCCGTACCCCAGTGAGAGTCAGTGTCTGTGGACCCCGTACCCCAGTGAGAGTCAGTGTCTGTGGAACCCGTGCCCCAGTGAGAGTCAGTGTCTGTGGAACCCGTACCCCAGTGAGAGTCAGTGTCTGTGGAACCCGTACCCCAGTGAGAGTCAGTGTCTGTGGAACCTGTACCCCAGTGAGAGTCAGTGTCTGTGGAACCCGTGCCCCAGTGAGAGTCAGTGTCTGTGGAACCCGTACCCCAGTGAGAGTCAGTGTCTGTGGAACCCGTACCCCAGTGAGCGTCAGTGTCTGTGGAACCCATACCCCAGTGAGAGTCAGTCTCTGTGGAGCCCGTACCCCAGTGAGAGTCAGTGTCTGTGGAACCTGTGCCCCAGTGAGTGTCAGTGTCTGTGGAGCCCGTACCCCAGTGAGAGTCGGTGTCTGTGGAACTCGTACCCCAGTGAGAGTCAGTGTCTGTGGAACCCGTACCCCGGTGAGAGTCGGTGTCTGTGGAACCCGTACCCCAGTGAGAGTCAGTGTCTGTGGAACCCGTACCCCGGTGAGAGTCAGTGTCTGTGGAACCCGACCCCAGTGAGAGTCAGTGTCTGTGGAACCCGTACCCCAGTGAGAGTCCGTGTCTGTGGAACCCGTACCCCAGTGAGAGTCAGTGTATGTGGAACCCGTACCCCAGTGAGAGTCAGTGTCTGTGGAACCCGACCCCAGTGAGAGTCAGTGTCTGTGGAACCCGTACCCCAGTGAGAGTCCGTGTCTGTGGAACCCGTACCCCAGTGAGAGTCAGTGTCTGTGGAACCCGTACCCCAGTGAGAGTCAGTGTCTGTGGAACCCGTACCTCAGTGAGAGTCAGTGTCTGTGGAACCCGTACCCCAGTGAGAGTCAGTGTCTGTGGAACCCGTACCCCAGTGAGAGTCAGTGTCTGTGGAACCCGTACCCCAGTGAGAGTCAGTGTCTGTGGAACCCGTACCCCAGTGAGAGTCAGTGTGTGTGGAACCCGTACCCCAGTGAGAGTCAGTGTCTGTGGAACCCGTACCCCAGTGAGAGTCAGTGTCTGTGGAACCCGTACCCCAGTGAGAGTCAGTGTCTGTGGAACCCGTACCCCAGTGAGAGTCAGTGTGTGTGGAGCCCGTACCCCAGTGAGAGTCAGTGTGTGTGGAGCCCGTACCCCAGTGAGAGTCAGTGTGTGTGGAGCCCGTACCCCAGTGAGAGTCAGTGTGTGTGGAGCCCGTACCCCAGTGAGAGTCAGTGTCTGTGGAACCCGTACCCCAGTGAGAGTCAGTGTGTGTGGAGCCCGTACCCCTCTGTTTCTCTCTGTGCCCAGTACAGGAGATCGAGCCGATGGGAATCCGTGTCCTCACCGTTCCCACGGTGACTACTTTCCCTCAGAATGATTTAAAGTTATTATTTGTTGTACTTGATGACGAGCGAATGAAGAGAAACAGATTTTCTCCGCTGGCCCCGCTGGATCCCAGACATCCCGCTCACCTCTGTTGCCGATCGCTGGCTGCTCGATTGGGATTCAGGCCCAGTTATACTTGGAATTGGGAGACAGGCACCTGTAAAAACAGAGACAGAGCGGCCAATTGCTTGGAGCGGCCAACAGCTCCCTGTGTTTGGGCCTTTTATGGTGTCGGCCGTGGCTCAGTGGGTAGCACTCTCGCCTCTGAGTCAGAGGCTTGTGGGTTCAAGTCCTGCTCTAGTGCCAGTACTGAGGGAGCACTGCACTGTCGGAGGGGCA
This sequence comes from Somniosus microcephalus, assembly GCF_052327205.1. Taxonomy (NCBI): domain Eukaryota; kingdom Metazoa; phylum Chordata; class Chondrichthyes; order Squaliformes; family Somniosidae; genus Somniosus; species Somniosus microcephalus. Next base: position 3,141,667 of record NC_141009.1, on the reverse strand, counting down.
GTACTGAGGGAGTGCTGCACTGTCGGAGGGGCAGTACTGAGGGAGTGCTGCACTGTCAGAGGGGCAGTACTGAGGGAGCACTGCACTGTCGGAGGGGCAGTACTGAGGGAGTGCTGCACTGTCGGAGGGGCAGTACTGAGGGAGTGCTGCACTGTCGGAGGGGCAGTACTGAGGGAGTGCTGCACTGTCGGAGGGGCAGTACTGAGGGAGTGCTGCACTGTCAGAGGGGCAGTACTGAGGGAGCACTGCACTGTCGGAGGGGCAGTACTGAGGGAGTGCTGCACTGTCGGAGGGGCAGTACTGAGGGAGTGCTGCACTGTCGGAGGGGCAGTACTGAGGGAGCGCTGCACTGTCGGAGGGGCAGTACTGAGGGAGTGCTGCACTGTCGGAGGGGCAGTACTGAGGGAGCGCTGCACTGTCGGAGGGGCAGTACTGAGGGAGTGCTGCACTGTCGGAGGGGCAGTACTGAGGGAGCGCTGCACTGTCGGAGGGGCAGTACTGAGGGAGTGCTGCACTGTCGGAGGGGCAGTACTGAGGGAGCGCCGCACTGTCGGAGGGGCAGTACTGAGGGAGCGCTGCACTGTCGGAGGGGCAGTACTGAGGGAGCGCCGCACTGTCGGAGGGGCAGTACTGAGGGAGCGCTGCACTGTCGGAGGGGCAGTACTGAGGGAGCGCTGCACTGTCGGAGGGGCAGTACTGAGGGAGTGCTGCACTGTCGGAGGGGCAGTACTGAGGGAGCGCCGCACTGTCGGAGGGGCAGTACTGAGGGAGCGCTGCACTGTCGGATGGGCAGTACTGAGGGAGTGCTGCACTGTCGGAGGGGCAGTACTGAGGGAGCGCCGCACTGTCGGAGGGGCAGTACTGAGGGAGCGCCGCACTGTCGGAGGGGCGGTACTGAGGGACTGCTGCACTGTCGGAGGGGCAGTACTGAGGGAGCGCCGCACTGTCAGAGGGGCAGTACTGAGGGAGCGCTGCACTGTCGGAGGGGCAGTACTGAGGGAGCGCTGCACTGTCGGAGGGGCAGTACTGAGAGAGCACCGCACTGTCGGAGGCACAGTACTGAGGGATTGCTGCACTGTCGGAGGGGCAGTACTGAGGGAGCGCCGCACTGTCGGAGGGGCAGTACTCAGGGAGCGCTGCACTGTCGGAGGGGCAGTACTGAGGGAGCGCTGCACTGTCGGAGGGGCAGTACTGAGGGAGCGCTGTACTGTCGGAGGGGCAGTACTGAGGGAGCGCTGCCCTGTCGGAGGGGCAGTACTGAGGGAGTGGTGCACTGTCGGAGGGGCAGTACTGAGGGAGCGCTGCACTGTCAGAGGGGCAGTACTGAGGGAGCGCTGCACTGTCGGAGGGGCAGTACTGAGGGAGTGCCGCACTGTCGGAGGGGCTGTCTGTAACATGAGACATTAAACCGAAGCCCCTTCTGCTCTCTCAGGTGGATGTAAAAGATTCCATGGCACTATTTTAAAGAAGTGCAGGGGAGTTTTCCCCGGTGTCCTGGGGCCAATATTTATCCCACAAACAACATCACTAAAATAGATTATCTGGTCATTATCCCATTGCTGTTTGTAGGAGCTTGCTGTGCGCAAATGGCTGCCGTGTTTCCTACATTACAACAGTGACATTTCTCTTATCTGGAAGGAGGAGAGCATGCCAGGGGATCTCAGAGACGCTGTAATTGTGACCATCTTCAAGAAAGGTGACAAGTCCGATTGCGGTAATTACAGAGGAGATTCCCTGCTGTCTGCCACAGGGAAAGTCATAGCAAGAATCCTCCTCAATCGCCTCCTCCCAGTGGCCGAAGAGCTCCTCCCAGCGTCGCAATGAGGATTCCGCCCACTTAGGGGCACAATGGACATGATCTTCACCGCGCGTCAATTACAAGAGAAATGCAGGGAACAGCACCAACCGCTGTACATGGCCTTCTTTGATCTCACAAAGGCCTTCGACACTGTCAACCGTGAGGGATTATGGAGTGTCCTCCTCAAATTCGGCTGCCCTCAAAAGTTTGTCACCATCCTTCGCCTGCTTCACGACAACATGCAAGCCGTGATCCTGACCAACGGTTCCACCACAGGCCCAATTCACGTACGAACCGGGGTCAAGCAAGGCTGTGTCATCGCACCAATGCTCTTCTCGATCTTCCTTGCTGCAATGCTCCATCTCACCCTCAGTAAGCTCCCCGCTGGAGTGGAGCTAATTTACAGAACAAACGGGAAACTGTTCAACCTCCGCCGCCTCCAGTCCAGATCCAAGGTCGTCCCATCCTCTGTCGTTGAATTACAGTATGCAGACGACACTTGTGTCTGCGCTCACTCAGCGGTCGAACTCCAAACCATCGCTAACACGTTCACCGAAGCGTACGAGAGCATAGGCCTTACACTAAACATCCGTAAGACAAAGGTCCTCTACCAACCTGCTCCCGCCACACAGGACTGCCCCCCGATTATCAAAATCCATGACGAGGCCTTGGACAACGTGGACCACTTTCCATACCTCGGGAGCCTACTGTCAACAAGGGCAGACATCCACGACGAAGTCCAACACCGCCTTCAGTGTGCCAGTGCAGCCTTCGGTCGCCTGAGGAAGAGAGTGTTTGAAGACCAGGACCTCAAACCCGGCACTAAGCTCATGGTCTACAGAGCAGCAGTGATACCCGCCCTGCTGTATGCCTCAGAGACATGGACCATGTACAGCAGGCACCTCAAAGCACTGGAGAGGTACCACCAACGCTGCCTCCGCAAGATCCTGCCAATCCATTGGCAGAATAGGCGCACCAACGTCAGTGTTCTTGCTCAGGCCAACATCCCCAGCATCGAAGCTTTGACCACGCTCAATCAGCTCCGATGGACGGGTCACACTGTCCGCATTATCGATACGAGACTCCCAAAACAAGCGCACTACTCGGAGCTCCGGCACGGCAAGAGAGCCCCAGGTGGGCAGAGGAAACGCTTCAAGGACACCCTCAAAGCCTCCTTGAAAAAGTGCAACATCCCCACCGACACCTGGGAATCCCTGGCCCAAGACCGCACAAAGTGGAGAAGAAGCATCCAGGAAGGCGCTGAACACCTCGAGTCTCTTCGCCGGGAGCAAGTGGGAGCCAAGCGCAGACAGCGCAAGGAGCGCACGTCAACCCAAGCACCCCACCCACCCACCCCTTCAACCACCGTCTGCCCCACCTGTGACAGAGACTGTAGGTCCCGCATTGGACTCATCAGTCACCTGAGAACTCATTTTTTTAATGTGGAAGCAAGTCCTCCTCGGTTCCGAGGGACTGCCTAAGAAGAAGACAGCAGTGACTACAATTCACAAAGTACTTCATTGGCTGTAAAGCGCTTTGGGGCGTCCAGAGGTGGTGAAAGGTGCTATAGAAATGCAAGTCTTTCTTTACTTTCATTCTTCGTACCTTTTAGTTTCAGTGTTTGACCCTCTGGGACTCACACACACACAGAAATCTCTGATGTGAACGAGGAGTCACTGCAGTAGTAGCCACGATGAATGTTAAAAACTGACTGGAACGTGATGAGGAGACTATTGTACCCGGGCAGTCTTGACATTTGCTCGGTGCTAGGGTATAAACGCAAATCATATCCAAGCATTGAATCTCAATGGACCAAACCCCTTCCTGATCACTCCCACTGACTCTCACTGGGGTACGGGTTCCACAGACACCGACACTCACTGGGGTGCGGGTTCCACAGACACTGACTCTCACTGGGGTACAGGTTCCACACACACTGACTCTCACTGGGGTACGGGTTCCACAGACACTGACTCTCACTGGGGTACGGGTTCCACAGACACTGACTCTCACTGGGGTACGGGTTCCACAGACACTGACTCTCACTGGGGTACGGGATCCACAGACACTGACTCTCACTGGGGTCCGGGTCCCACAGACACTGACTCTCACTGGGGTACCGGTTCCACAGACACTGACTCTCACTGGGGTACGGGTTCCACAGACACTGACTCTCACTGGGGTACGGGTTCCACACACACTGACTCTCACTGGGGTACGGGTTCCACAGACACTGACTCTCACTGGGGTACGGGTTCCACAGACACTGACTCTCACTGGGGTACAGGTTCCACAGACACTGACTCTCACTGGGGTACGGGTTCCACAGACACTGACTCTCACTGGGGTACGGGTTCCACAGACACTGACTCTCACTGGGGTACGGGTTCCACAGACACTGACTCTCACTGGGGTACAGGTTCCACAGACACTGACTCTCACTGGGGTACGGGTTCCACAGACACTGACTCTCACTGGGGTACGGGTTCCACAGACACTGACTCTCACTGGGGTACGGGTTCCACAGACACTGACTCTCACTGGGGTACGGGTTCCACAGACACTGACTCTCACTGGGGTACAGTTCCACGGACACTGACTCTCACTGGGGTACAGTTCCACGGACACTGACTCTCACTGGGGTACGGGTTCCACAGACACTGACTCTCACTGGGGTACGGGTTCCACAGACACTGACTCTCACTGGGGTACAGTTCCACGGACACTGACTCTCACTGGGGTACGGGTTCCACAGACACTGACTCTCACTGGGGTACGGGTTCCACAGACACTGACTCTCACTGGGGTACGGGTTCCACAGACACCGACTCTCACTGGGGTACGGGTTCCACAGACACTGACTCTCACTGGGGTACGGGTTCCACAGACACTGACTCTCACTGGGGTACGGGTTCCACAGACACTGACTCTCACTGGGGTACGGGTTCCACAGACACTGACTCTCACTGGGGTACGGGTTCCACAGACACTGACTCTCACTGGGGTACGGGTTCCACAGACTCCGACTCTCACTGGGGTACGGGTTCCACAGACACTGACTCTCACTGGGGTACGGGTTCCACAGACACTGACTCTCACTGGGGTACGGGTTCAATGTCTCTATCTCAGTCTCTCTCTGTCTCTCTCTCTCTCACTCTCTCTTGCTCTCTCACTCTCTCGGTCCGTATATAATCTTTTTCTTTCCTGTGTGTGTGTCTCTCTTTCATTAATGATTGCTTGGAGGAATCTGTGCTGCTTTTGCAGGCAGCCTCTGACTCTCTCTCCCCTTGAAGCAATAAAATATAATAAACCTCCCACTGACAAGGCTTTCATCAAGCCGTTTTTCCCTCTCTCTCTCTGGATCTGAGTCAAAATCCAGAGACAAATGCACTGAGCGAAAGCACAAAGCAGAACTCACCAGTTCACATCTCCCCAGGCAATGGTGATGTCACAGCTCAGTAACCACCAGCATCAGTCAGCAGGCAATTCAACCACAGGGGCATCACATTCAAGTCTCATCCTGTTCTCAGCTAATCCCTGCGCACATGCGGCCGGCAGCAACAGGCAGAGTAATGCTCCCCTCCCTCGCCAAGGGGCAGCAAGGTTACCTGTGCTGCTTTAACCATCAGAGCCTTGGGCTGGCTGAATCCCGAGACTAACCTCTGTGTGTGTGTGGCTCACAGCTACCCACTGAGGTATCGGAGAGAGCTGCATTGTGTGTGCAATCTAATCGCAGTGGGCAGCGCTCTCCCCGCTGAGTCAGAAGCTCGTGTCTATTCCAACGCGCCCCTGGCCCGCCTCCCAACTTCCACCCTCCCTAAACTTGAGCTCCTCCAAACCTCTGCCGCCCCCGTGTCCTAACTCGCACCGAATCCCTTTCACCCATCACCCCTGACCTACATTGGCTCCCGGTCCGGCACACCTCGATTTAAAAAAATTCTTATCCTTGTTTTCAAATGCCTCCATGGCCCTCCTCGCCCCTCCCTATCTCCGTAACCTCCTCCAGCCCCACAACCCCCGAGATCTCTGCGCTCCTCCCATTCTGGCCTCTTGCCCATCCCCCGATTTCCATCGTCCCACCATTGGCGGCCGTGCCTTCAGCTGCCGGGGCCCCGAGCTCTGGAATTCCCTCCCTAAACCTCTCCGCCTCTCTCTCCTCCTTTAAGACGCTCCTTAAAACCTCCCTCTTTGACCAAGCTTTTGGTCACCTGCCCTGATATCTCATGTGGCTCGGTGACAACTTTTGTTTGATAATCGGTCCCATGAAGTGCCTTGGGACGTTTTAGTAAGTTAAAGGTGCTATATAAATGCAAGTCGTTGCTGTGGGTTTGAGCCGCACTCCAGGAGTTGCGCCGATAATCCAGGAGTGAGGCAGAAGCCAGAGGCAGCTCAACGCTTCCACCAGGACTAAGTTGGGCTGGGTACCGCCATGGTAACGGCCATCGAGAGGGTCAGCGACGGTGGGGGGCAGGGGGAGGGGTTGGAGGGAGGAGTCTGTTAAAGGGGATTGTGAGTTAAGGACAGGGAGACACAGTCTGTTAAAGGGGATTGCGTGTGACGAGGATCTGTGACTCCCAGTGTTACCAATCCGGCTCAGGCAGAGTGAGACGGCCCCCTGCTGTACAGATGTGACATTTCAACTCGCAAATCAAAGACTTTAGATCAGACACTGGCTCTCACTGGGGTACGGGTTCCACAGACACTGACTCTCACTGGGGTATGGGTTCCACAGACATTGACTCTCACTGAGGTACGGGTTCCACAGACACTGACTCTCACTGGGGTACGGGTTCCACACACACTGACTCTCACTGGGGTACGGGTTCCACAGACACTGGCTCTCACTGGGGTACAGGTTCCACAGACACTGACTCTCACTGGGGTACGGGTTCCACAGACACTGACTCTCACTGGGGTACGGGTTCCACACACACTGACTCTCACTGGGGTACGGGTTCCACACACACTGACTCTCACTGGGGTACGGATTCCACAGACACTGACTCTCACTGGGTTACGGGTTCCACAGACACTGACTCTCACTGAGGTACGGGTTCCACAGGCACTGACTCTCACTTGGGTACGGGTTCCACAAACACTGACCCTCACTGGGGTACGGGTTCCACAGACACTGACTTTCACTGGGGTACGGGTTCCACAGACACTGACTCTCACTGGGGTACGGATTCCACAGACACTGACTCTCACTGGGTTACGGGTTCCACAGACACTGACTCTCACTGGGGTACAGGTTCCACAGGCACTGACTCTCACTGGGGTACGTGTTCCACAGACACTGACTCTCACTGGGGTACGGGTTCCACAGACACTGACTCTCACTGGGGTACGGGTTCCACAGACACTGACTCTCACTGGGGTACGTGTTCCACAGACACTGACTCTCACTGGGGTACGGGTTCCACAAACACTGACTCTCACTGGGGTACGGGTTCCACAGACACTGACTCTCACTGGGGTACGGGTTCCACAGACACTGACTCTCACTGGGGTACGGGTTCCACAGACACTGACTCTCACTGGGGTACGGGTTCCACAGACACTGACTCTCACTGGGGTACGGGTTCCACAGACACTGACTCTCACTGGGGTACGGGTTCCACACACACTGACTCTCACTGGGGTACGGGTTCCACACACACTGACTCTCACTGGGGTACTGGTTCCACAGACACTGACTCTCACTGGGGTACGGGTTCCACAGACACTGACTCTCACTGAGGTACGTGTTCCACACACACTGACTCTCACTGGGGTACGGGTTCCACAGGCACTGACTCTCACTTGGGTACGGGTTCCACAAACACTGACTCTCACTGGGGTACGGGTTCCACAGACACTGACTTTCACTGGGGTACGGGTTCCACAGACACTGACTCTCACTGGGGTACGGATTCCACAGACACTGACTCTCACTGGGTTACGGGTTCCACAGACACTGACTCTCACTGAGGTACGGGTTCCACAGGCACTGACTCTCACTTGGGTACGGGTTCCACAAACACTGACCCTCACTGGGGTACGGGTTCCACAGACACTGACTTTCACTGGGGTACGGGTTCCACAGACACTGACTCTCACTGGGGTACGGATTCCACAGACACTGACTCTCACTGGGTTACGGGTTCCATAGACACTGACTCTCACTGGGGTACAGGTTCCACAGGCACTGACTGTCACTGGGTTACGGGTACGACAGACACTGACTCTCACTGGGGTACGGATTCCACAGACACTGACTCTCACTGGGTTACGGGTTCCATAGACACTGACTCTCACTGGGGTACGGGTTCCACAGGCACTGACTCTCACTGGGGTACGGATTACACACACACTGACTCTCATTGGGTTACGGGTTCCACAGACACTGACTCTCACTGGGGTACAGGTTCCACAGGCACTGACTCTCACTGGGTTATGGGTTCCACAGACACTGACTCTCACTGGGGTATGGGTTCCACAGGCACTGACTCTCACTGGGGTACGGGTTCCACACACACTGACTCTCACTGGGGTACGAGTTCCACACACACTGACTCTCACTGGGGTACGGGTTCCAGAGACACTGACTCTCACTGGGGTACGGGTTCCACAGACACTGACTCTCACTGGGGTACGTGTTTCACAGACACTGACTCTCACTGGGGTATGGGTTCCACAGACACTGACTCTCACTGAGGTACGTGTTCCACACACACTGACTCTCACTGGGGTACGGGTTCCATAGACACTGACTCTCACTGGGGTACGGGTTCCACAGACACTGACTCTCACTGGGGTACGGATTCCACAGACACTGACTCTCACTGGGGTACGGGTTCCACACACACTGACTCTCACTGGGGTACGGGTTCCACACACACTGACTCTCACTGGGGTACTGGTTCCACAGACACTGACTCTCACTGGGGTACGGGTTCCACAGACACTGACTCTCACTGAGGTACGTGTTCCACACACACTGACTCTCACTGGGGTACGGGTTCCACAGACACTGACTCTCACTGAGGTACGGGTTCCACAGGCACTGACTCTCACTTGGGTACGGGTTCCACAAACACTGACTCTCACTGGGGTACGGGTTCCACAGACACTGACTTTCACTGGGGTACGGGTTCCACAGACACTGACTCTCACTGGGGTACGGCTTCCACAGACACTGACTTTCACTGGGGTACGGGTTCCACAGACACTGACTCTCACTGGGGTACGGATTCCACAGACACTGACTCTCACTGGGTTACGGGTTCCACAGACACTGACTCTCACTGGGGTACAGGTTCCACAGGCACTGACTCTCACTGGGTTACGGGTTCCACAGACACTGACTCTCACTGGGGTATGGGTTCCACAGGCACTGACTCTCACTGGGGTACGGGTTACACACACACTGACTGTCACTGGGGTACGAGTTCCACAGATACTGACTCTCATTGGGTTACGGGTTCCACAGACACTGACTCTCACTGGGGTACAGGTTCCACAGGCACTGACTCTCACTGGGTTATGGGTTCCACAGACACTGACTCTCACTGGGGTATGGGTTCCACAGGCACTGACTCTCACTGGGGTACGGGTTCCACACACACTGACTCTCACTGGGGTACGAGTTCCACACACACTGACTCTCACTGGGGTACGGGTTCCAGAGACACTGACTCTCACTGGGGTACGGGTTCCATAGACACTGACTCTCACTGGGGTACGGGTTCCACAGACACTGACTCTCACTGGGGTATGGGTTCCACAGACACTGACTCTCACTGAGGTACGTGTTCCACACGCACTGACTCTCACTGGGGTACGGGTTCCATAGACACTGACTCTCACTGAGGTACGGGTTCCACAGGCACTGACTCTCACTTGGGTACGGGTTCCACAAACACTGTCTCTCACTGGGGTACGGGTTCCACAGACACTGACTTTCACTGGGGTACGGGTTCCACAGGCACTGACTCTCACTGGGTTACGGGTTCCACAGACACCGACTCTCACTGGGGTACAGGTTCCACAGGCACTGACTCTCACTGGGTTACGGGTTCCACAGACACTGACTCTCACTGGGGTATGGGTTCCACAGGCACTGACTCTCACTGGGGTACGAGTTCCACAGACACTGACTCTCATTGGGTTACGGGTTCCACAGACACTGACTCTCACTGGGGTACAGGTTCCACAGGCACTGACTCACTGGGTTATGGGTTCCACAGGCACTGACTCTCACTGGGGTACGGGTTCCACACACACTGACTCTCACTGGGGTACGAATTCCACAGACAGTGACTCTCACTGGGGTACGGGTTCCACAGACACTGACTCTCACTGGGGTAGGGGTTCCACAGACACTGACTCTCACTGGGGTACGGGTTCCACAGGCACTGACTCTCACTGGGGTACGGGTTCCACAGACACTGACTCTCACTGGGGTACGGGTTCCACAGACACTGACACTCACTGGGGTACGGGTTCCACAGACACTGCTTCTCACTGGCGTCCGTGTTCCACAGGCACTGACTCTCACTGGGGCACGGGTTCCACAGACACTGACTCTCACTGGGGTACGGGTTCCACATACACTGACTCTCACTGGGGCACGGGTTCCACAGACACTGACTCTCACTGGGGTATGGGTTCCACAGACACTGACTCTCACTGGGGCACGGGTTCCACAGACACTGACTCTCACTGGGGTACGGGTTCCACAGACACTGACTCTCACTGGGGTACGGGTTCCACAGACACTGACTCTCACTGGGGTACGGGTTCCACAGACACTGACTCTCACTGGGGTACGGTTTCCACAGACACTGACTCTCACTGGGGTACGGGTTCCACAGACACTGACTCTCACTGGGGTACGGGTTCCACAGACACTGACTCTCACTGGGGTACGGGTTCCACAGACACTGGCCTAGAAATTCGGTATAGCCGTGTTTGGGGCGCTAGTCCTGGTGATGCACAAAGTTTAGCGCCAGGCGCAATTTCACGCCACCTTGCGCGATATTGGGTTGCAGCGCCCCTAAAGGTGATTGCGGCACTAAATCAGGCGCTGCACGCTACTCTTAAGGCGCTAACCCGGCGGCGCAACCCAATTTCGCGGCGGCGGGGCGCAGCGAGGGTGCTGTCAATAATCACTTTCCCTGAGACACAGTGGCGCCGGCCAGCTCTTAAAGGGGCAGGTCAATTGGCATCACCAGACACACTCACTGCCTTGTGGGCCTTCAAAGCGGTGGGAGCCTACCTGTGGCGCACCAGCCTAGCAAGACATGGAAAGGGTGAGGCAGAGGGCGGAACGCCTCACTGATGTGGCATTGGATGCTTTGGTTGGCACAGTGGAATCAAGGCCAAGGAAGATGGTCGGAATGTGATTTATGTTTTGGACAGTCTCCCGGGTGTGAGAGGCAGTTATGTGTCAGTGTATTACTTTTGCTTTCTGTTGCCATAGCTTTCTCATGTTTGAAGGAACCACATTTTGTGTAATGAAGCACTTTCTTCATTTACAATGGCCATGCCTGCTATTTACATGCATCTTGCCCTTCACAGGCTTGGGGGTATCAGACCGGTTCCATTCCTGTTCTTGGAATGGCAGCAAGCATTCCGTGAGAGGGGCCTAGAAGCTACTTCTGATCAGCCTCTGACGCGCAGCCTGAGAAGAGCCGCTCGCCTAGAAGTTCAGGCCAGCAGCCATCTTCTCAGCCACCGACAGAGATGTCCTGCACCTTATCTGAGGCTGCAGATCTGGCTGAAGCAGCTGGCACAGCTCAGTCACCACCTCCTTTCTAAATCGCAGCCTTCTGACACACTGGCCTAGAAATTCAGTAGCGTGCACCAGCCGTTAGCGCCTTAGGAGGAGTAGATCTCGAGCGCTAGGCGCTTAGCGCCCGGGCGCAGCGCGATCTGTGCCTCGCCCCAACTTCAGTAGACATTTAGCGCCGGCGCAAATTCTTTGCGCGTGCCCTGCTGCGCGCGCAGATTATGACGTCATTTCCTCGTGCAACGCCCTTTGTGCGCCCCAAACCGGAACTTCAGTCGCGCCGGCCCATTGTGCGCCGGGCGGCCCTAACGACTGTGGAGTGGAACGGTACACAGCCGAAGCGGGCCGCGGGGAGCGCAAATTAAAGGGCACTTACCCTGCACTATAAAGGGCTGCCATTTTGCAGCAATCACTCTTGTGCAACGGATTTTTTGAAAAAAACCAAGGAAGGGAGCTTACTGCTTTGGGCCAACACTAGGACAGGTATTTTTGGCTTCAGGCCAGAGCTTGGCAATTCGCCTTCACTGATACCTCATTGTTTGCCAGCATATTATGGGGGCTGCATGGGGTGCCAATGCTGAGTTTCAGGATTATGTCGGAAGGGCTCGCAGACGCTGGGTTAGAGGGGCAGCCCTGGCTAGACGCAGAGGGGGCAACAGGCGTCGGCAACGTGGGCCTTACCCACTCAGGCAATACCGCCAGTAGGTCTCGTATCTCAACATGACTGGCGCGCGATGTGTTAGGAGGCTGCGATTCAGAAGGGAGGTGGTTGCAGAGATCTGCCATCAGCTTCACAGAGATCTGCGTCCACAGCTGAGGTGCAGGACGTCTCTGTCGGTGGAAGGGAAGGTCACGGTGGCTCTGAACTTCTATGCCACCGGCTCCTTCCAATCAGCTGCTGGGGACATTGCTAACATATCCCAGTTCGCCGTGCATTGCTGCATCCACCAGGTCACCAATGCCCTTTTCAGAACGAGACGCCAATTCATCTCCTTCCCCATGACCCTGGAGAGGCAGCAGCAGCGTGCAGTGGGATTTGCAAGAATTGCGGACTTCCCCATGGTGCAGGGCGCCATTGACTGCACGCATGTGGCTTTGCGGGCACCTGTGGACCATCCCGAGGATTACCGCAACCGGAAGGGCTACCATTCCCTCAACGTACAGCTGGTGTGTGACCACAGGCAGCGCATCCTAGCTGTCAATGCCCGCTTTCCAGGCAGCAGCCACGATGCCTTTATCCTGCGACAGACTACTGTGGCTGACATGTTCCAGGCACAGCCTCACCCAAGAGGATGGCTTATCGGGGACAAAGGCTATCCTTTGTGTACCTGGCTCATGACCCCGCTCCGCGCGCCCAGGACCCCTGCTGAAGAGGCATACAACGAGAGCCATCAAGCGACTAGGAACATCATAGAACAAACAATTGGTGTCCTCAAACAACGGTTCCGCTGCCTGGATCGTTCCGGCGGATCTCTGCAGTATTCGCCGGAGCGAGTCTCCCAGTTCGTGGTCGTTTGCTGCATGCTGCACAACCTGGCTATCCGCAGGACTCAGGCACTGCCACCTCACGCTGGAGCACCACCTCAGGAGGAGGAGGAGGAGGAGGAGGAGGAGTACCAGGCCAGGAGGGAGGCACAAGGTCCAAGGGCCGCCCGTCGGCGGCTTATTGAACGTCACTTCTAGGCCCCCTGTCAGGGCATGGCTTGTGCCAATGAAAGAACATGATTGCAGCCGCTCCGCAAGCCCTCAGCCGCTTAAGGCAACAAACACTTCAAAGATCAAACATGGACAATATGAATAAATAAAATGCTTTATTGAACAAACTCAGGGCCCTTCCCACATGAAACCCAAAAACAGACAAGACCCCCCAAAAAACAGTCACAAACATGACTCACTCCCACAACCTGGGGAGGAATAACAAAACATTTGAACAAAAATGGCCTTCATCCTCGGCCTTAACAGAACAACCATCCCCAGAAACAAAACAACCATCCCCAGAAACAAGACAACCATCCCCAGAAACAAAACAACCATCCCAATATAAACAAACATTTGTCCACACCCTCTACTTTGTGGCCCGCGAGGGCGATTCCTTGTCCAGCCTTTGGCGGCCCCTGGCCGCCCTGCTGCTCCTCCTCAAACCGTGGCCAGTGGCTGCTGCAAGGCTGGGGGAAGGCTCCTGAGGGGCACATGTCGTCACGGCAGATGCCCTTGGGGGTCGGCCTAGACGAGGTCTGGGCCTCGAGGGGCCGGCTGGTGAATGCTGCAGCTGTGGCTGGCCAGCATCAGTCGGACCAGCATCTCGTGGCAGCTCCACTGGGGGAGTGACAGTGGCGGCTGGAGGAATGGGGGCAAGCTGGCGTCTGGCAGGCCGCCGCTGGTCAAGTGACACACTGGCACTCGCCCGGGCCCGCACTGCAGCATGCGCTGCTATGTGCCGAGGGACAGACCGATGTGCTGCTACAGCGCGGCGGGTGTCCTGGCGATGCCTGGCTGACGCAGCGAGTGTGGCAGCAGTGAGTGCCCGTGCTGCCCTGGTCTGTGACCGCATCAGACCAGCCAGTGACTGCACGGCACCACTGATCAGCTGCCCACTCGCTGCCTGTGCTGCCATGAATTCGGCACGACTCGCGTCCTGTGCTGCCCCGAATAGCTCCAAACTCCTGGCCTGTGAGGCCCCGAACTCAGCCACACTATGAGCCAGGGACTCGATGGCCTCAGGCATCCGTGCCACAACCCCCATGAGCTCGGTGTGCCGGCGCTCCGAGTCCACGCACATTTGATCGAGGAGGCGCAGCTCCTCGGAGTTGACCGTCGGCGGACTGGAGGCCGGACTCTCCCTCTGGGGAGAAGGCCGCCGAGCTGGCCGACCCTTCCCGCGTTGCTGGATGCCACTGGGCCCAGCAACTACACCCCTCTGGGAAGAAGGCCGCTGAGCAACCGCACACCCCCTGCGTTGCTGCACGCCACTGGTCCCAGGAGCGACACTCCCCTCCGACACTTCCCCCACGCTCTCCTCCAGGGAAGACGTGTCCCCTACATTGGCATCCCCTGGCGCGGGTGAGGGTTCCCCTGATGGGCCGCCTTCCTCTTCCTCTTCCTCCTCCTCCTCCTCCTCCTCTTCCGAGGGGCTGTCAGTGGCAGCTTCAGGGACCTCCTCCTCACCATCTGAAAGCAGGAAGGGACAAGAGTAGCTTTAGATTGAGGAGAGGGCGTCAGCGAGGGAGGCATGAGTGGTGGCATTCAGCGCATTGGTCGGACAGTGGCAAAGGATGTAGATCTGATGCGCAAGTGGGACGAGAGAGGTCCAAAAGGTGATGTCCTTACCATTGGTGCCCAGAACAGGGTCGGCATCTCCACTGGCAACGGGGCCAATCACCCGGGCTCCCATGAGGCGACCCACGCACTCTTCCAGGTCAGTGAGCTGCTGGATCTGGGGACCGCCTCCCCCGGTCTCAGTCCGGCTCTTCTGATTGTGGGCCAGCTTGGCCTGCAAGAGAAAGGACGGCCTCTAAGTACAGTGTGTAGCCCTGATCTGGTGTGCACTGCCTCCCATGGTCGAATAGCTTGGCCAGTGTGGAGCCCTGATCTGGTGTGCACTGCCTCCCATGGTCGAATAGCTTGGCCAGTGTGTAAAGTGCAGAATGTGCAATTGATGTTCATGCCAGTCCCATAGCTGCTGGATGAGGGCTGGCCATTAGGGCTTTCAGGTCCCTTTGCCCATAATGTGAGGTGCACATGCAAGGATGAGGAGGACACTGGAAAGGCTACTCACCCTGACAATCCTCGTGAGGTCATTGAACTTTTTTCTGCATTGGACACCGGTCCTGGGGACCTCGCTGTTGGCTGTCACCCTGATGGCGACCTCCCTCCAGGCTTTCCTGTAGACGCTGGTGGCAGGCTTCTTGCCACTGTCCGGGAACAGGTGTTTGCGTCTCCTCTCCAAAGCCCTAACCAGCACCCTCAAATCATGGCCAGTGAAGCGCTGCGCTCGTTCACGGGCCTTCTGCATCTTTCCCGGCGCTATTTCTGTTCAGCAGCAGTGTTTAGGCCTAGCTGGAGGGCTGCAATGTCCAGGGCGTGGCAGCAGATGAACTCGACCCTTCCCCCTTTAAGAGCTGGCCGGCGCCAGGGTGTCTGCTGTCAATCAAGAAATGACCGCACCTGCGCTGCGCCCGGCCTCGGCGGTTTAGCTCAGCACCGCCGGCTTTGCGCCTAAAGATAGTTGTGGAACGCCAGTTTTAGCGCTCGAGCAAACTCTTAGGGCGAAGCTACTGAATATCGGCGAAGTGGCCTCGACTTTGCGCCGGGTGCAAACTTTAGCGGCCGCCCGACTTTTCCGCCCCAAAAGTGGCTATACTGAATTTCTAGGCCACTGTTCCTCCGGCATGTTCATGTAGGAAAACTGCTGTCGGATAACCCTGCCAGCGTAAGGTCTGCTGTGGCGACGTCTGTTAGCCCTCCTCCGTCTGGCCATGCCCGCCCCCCTCTCCCTGCGTCTCAGTGCCCTTTCCAGATGATTCAGCAGCAGGACGTTCCCCTCCAATGCAGCCCCCATAATAAGTGCCCACAGGAAGGTTCCCCGTTGTCAAGACTCACCAACAGCAAGGTGATGGTCAGAAGGCTGAAGATCGTCTGCCTGTGCTGGCTCAGTGGTCAAATGGCTCTCAGTGTGCAGCTCAGCAACTCTTTGTAGCTCTCGAGGAAGTTGTGATCCAAAAATGGCTGCCGCTTTTAAACCACACCAGTCCCCTTTAAATAACGCTCCTCCAGCCCGAGAGCGACTTGGTAAGGCCCAGGTAAGCTGTCACTATTAGCGCCAGGCACTACGGAGGGGGGCGCCACTGAATTTCTGGTCCGGGGCACCCAAAAGCCGTTGCACACTCAAATGACGTCATAATCAGCCTGCGCCCATGAGCGGGCACTAAGATTTAGCGCCGGCACTAAATGTATGTTCAATATGGGGCGAGACGCTAGGCGCTTTGCGCCTGCCCGGAAATTGGCTAGCGCCCCACTTCTTGGCCTCTTTAGGTGTTAATCGGTGGCGCTATCAACCGAATTTCTCCCCCACTGACTCTCACTGGGGTACGGGTTCCACAGACACTGACTCTCACTGGGGTACGGGTTCCACAGACACTGACTCTCACTGGGGTACGGGTTCCACAGACACTGACTCTCACTGGGGTACGGGTTCCACAGACACTGACTCTCACTGGGGTACGGGTTCCACAGACACTGACTCTCACTGGGGTACGGGTTCCACAGACACTGACTCTCACTGGGGTACGGGTTCCACAGACACTGACTCTCACTGGGGTACGGGTTCCACAGACACTGACACTCACTGGGGTACGGGTTCCACAGACACTGACTCTCACTGGGGTACAGGTTCCACAGACACTGACTCTCACTGGGGTACAGGTTCCACAGACACTGACTCTCACTGGGGTACGGGTTCCACAGACACTGACTCTCACTGGGGTACGGGTTCCACAGACACTGACTCTCACTGGGGTACGGGTTCCATAGACACTGACTCTCACTGGGGTACGGGTTCCACAGACACTGACTCTCACTGGGGTACGTGTTCCACAGACACTGCACAAACTGTACCCCAGTGATAAAATTTGGATTTAAAGTTTTGTTAAACTCTTTCTGATGTCATGTTGGGAACTTAGGGAAAACAAAGTGTTATCAGTGTTACAGTGAGGGGTGTGCCGACACACACAGAACAGTGTGCCAGGGGAAACAGGTGAACAATCGAGAGCAGACGGCAGACAGCCCGAGGATCCAACGGTGGGGGCGGGGCCTAGTCGACTCTCCAAGGTAAATAGTCTCTGAGTGCCCAAGCAGTCTGGGCCCTGGTGTTCAGGAAGTGCTGAAGCTGCGAGGAGTAGGTTTTACACCGAGATAACGACTGGGATGCGCCGGGCTCTGTTATTTCACTCTTTCCCTTTATTTTTGTTCCTCGGGAACAGCCTGGAATTCCGTAAACACAATCCGGCTCCAGCTCACTCTCAAAAACATTTCCCTTCTGGTTCGACGCCACCTCAGGACCAGCACTCAAACTCACAGAGAGAGAGAGGGAACCTCTCGAATCTCGCATTCTCACTTCCCCTCACGGTTCAGCAACAAAAACCACTCGCACTTTTTGAAAGAATCTGTCTCTAAACAGCCCATTTCGGGGATGTCCCAAAGTGCTTCACTGTCAATGAAATACTTTTAGAAGTTCAGTCAATGTTGTAAAGTAGGAAACAGTGCAGCCAATTTGCGCACAGCAAGCTCCCGCAAAGAGCTATGGTCCCCCAGCATCGACAGCTTTCTGGGGGGGCGAGTTCCAGATTCCCACCCCCCTTTGTGTGAAGAAGTGCTTCCTGACATCACCCCTGAACGGCCTGGCTCTAATTTTAAGATTATGTCCCTTTGTTCTGGACTCCCCCCACCAGAGGAAATAGTTTCTCTCTCTCGACCCCATCAACTCCTTTAATCATCTTAAACACCTCGATCAGATCACCCCTTAATCTTCTAAACTCCAGGGAATACAAGCCCAGTCTGTGCAACCTGTCCACACCCCTCCCTGTAACACTGATATACCCCACACCCCTCACTGTAACACTGATATACCCCACACCCCTCACTGTAACACTGATATACCCCACACCCCTCACTGTAACACTGATATACCCCACACCCCTCACTGTAACACTGATATACCCCACACCCCTCACTGTAACACTGATATACCCCACACCCCTCACTGCAACACTGATATACCCCACACCCCTCACTGCAACACTGATATACCCCACACCCCTCACTGTAACACTGATATACCCCACACCCCTCACTGTAACACTGATATACCCCACACCCCTCACTGTAACACTGATATACCCCACACCCCTCACTGTAACACTGATATACCCCACACCCCTCACTGTAACACTGATATACCCCACACCCCTCACTGTAACACTGATATACCCCACACCCCTCACTGTAACACTCTTGATATACCCCACACCCCTCACTGCAACACACTGATATACCCCACACCCCTCACTGTAACACTGATATACCCCACACCCCTCACTGTAACACTGATATACCCCACACCCCTCACTGTAACACTGATAGACCCCACACCCCTCACTGTAACACTGATATACCCCACACCCCTCACTGTAACACTGATATACCCCACACCCCTCACTGTAACACTGATATACCCCACACCCCTCACTGTAACACTGATATACCCCACACCCCTCACTGTAACACTGATATACCCCACACCCCTCACTGTAACACTGATATACCCCACACCCCTCACTGTAACACTGATATACCCCACACCCCTCACTGTAACACTGATATACCCCACACCCCCTCACTGTAATACTGATATACCCCACACCCCTCACTGTAACACTGATATACCCCACACCCCTCACTGTAACACTGATATACCCCACACCCCTCACTGTAACACTGATAGACCCCACACCCCTCACTGTAACACTGATATACCCCACACCCCTCACTGTAACACTGATATACCCCACACCCCTCACTGTAACACTGATATACCCCACACCCCTCACTGCAACACACTGATATACCCCACACCCCTCACTGTAACACTGATATACCCCACACCCCTCACTGCAACACACTGATATACCCCACACCCCTCACTGTAACACTGATATACCCCACACCCCTCACTGTAACACTGATAGACCCCACACCCCTCACTGTAACACTGATATACCCCACACCCCTCACTGCAACACACTGATATACCCCACACCCCTCACTGTAACACTGATATACCCCACACCCCTCACTGCAACACACTGATATACCCCACACCCCTCACTGTAACACTCTGATATACCCCACACCCCTCACTGTAATACTGATATACCCCACACCCCTCACTGTAACACTGATATACCCCACACCCCTCACTGTGACACTCTGATATAACCCACACCCCTCACTGTAACACTGATATACCCCACACCCCTCACTGTAACACTGATATACCCCACACCCCTCACTGTAACAGTGATATACCCCACACCCCTCACTGTAACACTGATATACCCCACACCCCTCACTGCAACACACTGATATACCCCACACCCCTCACTGCAACACACTGATATACCCCACACCCCTCACTGTAACACTGATATACCCCACACCCCTCACTGTAACTCTCTGATATACCCCACACCCCTCACTGTAACACTCTGATATAACCCCACACCCCTCACTGTAACACTGATATACCCCACACCCCTCACTGTAACACTGATATACCCCACACCCCTCACTGCAACACACTGATATACCCCACACCCCTCACTGCAACACACTGATATACCCCACACCCCTCACTGTAACACTGATATACCCCACACCCCTCACTGTAACTCTCTGATATACCCCACACCCCTCACTGTAACACTCTGATATAACCCACACCCCTCACTGTAACACTGATATACCCCACACCCCTCACTGCAACACACTGATATACCCCACACCCCTCACTGCAACACACTGATATACCCCACACCCCTCACTGTAACACTCTGATATACCCCACACCCCTCACTGTAACACTCTGATATAACCCACACCCCTCACTGTAACACTGATATACCCCACACCCCTCACTGCAACACACTGATATACCCCACACCCCTCACTGCAACACACTGATATACCCCACACCCCTCACTGTAACACTCTGATATACCCCACACCCCTCACTGTAACACTCTGATATAACCCACACCCCTCACTGTAACACTGATATACCCCACACCCCTCACTGCAACACACTGATATACCCCACACCCCTCACTGCAACACACTGATATACCCCACACCCCTCACTGTAACACTCTGATATACCCCACACCCCTCACTGTAACACTGATATACCCCACACCCCTCACTGTAACACTGATATACCCCACACCCCTCACTGCAACACACTGATATACCCCACACCCCTCACTGCAACACACTGATATACCCCACACCCCTCACTGTAACACTCTGATATACCCCACACCCCTCACTGTAACACTCTGATATAACCCACACCCCTCACTGTAACACTGATATACCCCACACCCCTCACTGCAACACACTGATATACCCCACACCCCTCACTGCAACACACTGATATACCCCACACCCCTCACTGTAACACTCTGATATACCCCACACCCCTCACTGTAACACTGATATACCCCACACCCCTCACTGTAACACTGATATACCCCACACCCCTCACTGTAATACTGATATACCCCACACCCCTCACTGTAACACTGATATACCCCACACCCCTCACTGTAACACTGATCTACCCCACACCCCTCACTGCAACACTGATATACCCCACACCCCTCACTGCAACACACTGATATACCCCACACCCCTCACTGTAACACTGATATACCCCACACCCCTCACTGTAACACTGATATACCCCACACCCCTCACTGTAACACTGATATACCCCACACCCCTCACTGCAACACACTGATATACCCCACACCCCTCACTGTAACACTGATATACCCCACACCCCTCACTGCAACACACTGATATACCCCACACCCCTCACTGCAACACACTGATATACCCCACACCCCTCACTGTAACACTGATATACCCCACACCCCTCACTGTAACACTGATATACCCCACACCCCTCACTGTAACACTGATATACTCCACACCCCTCACTGTAACACTGATATACCCCACACCCCTCACTGTAACACTGATATACCCCACACCCCTCACTGTAACACTGATATACCCCACACCCCTCACTGCAACACACTGATATACCCCACACCCCTCACTGTAACACTGATATACCCCACACCCCTCACTGTAACACTGATATACCCCACACCCCTCACTGTAACACTGATATACCCCACACCCCTCACTGCAACACACTGATATACCCCACACCCCTCACTGTAACACTGATATACCCCACACCCCTCACTGTAATACTGATATACCCCACACCCCTCACTGTAGCACTCTGATATACCCCACACCCCTCACTGTAACACTGATATACCCAACACCCCTCACTGTAACACTGATATACCCCACACCCCCCACTGTAACACTGATATACCCCACACCCCTCACTGGAACACACTGATATACCCCACACCCCTCACTGTAACACTGATATACCCCACACCCCCCACTGTAACACTGATATACCCCACACCCCTCACTGGAACACACTGATATACCCCACACCCCTCACTGTAACACTGATATACCCCACACCCCTCACTGTAACACTGATATACCCCACACCCCTCACTGTAACACTGATATACCCCACACCCCTCACTGTAACACTGATATACCCCACACCCCTCACTGTAACACTGATATACCCCACACCCCTCACTGTAACACTGATATACCCCACACCCCTCACTGTAACACTGATATACCCCACACCCCTCACTGTAACACTGATATACCCCACACCCCTCACTGTAACACACGGATATACCCCACACCCCTCACTGTAACACTGATATACCCCACACCCCTCACTGTAACACTGATATACCCCACACCCCTCATTGTAACACTCTGATATACCCCACACCCCTCACTGTAACACTGATATACCCCGCACCCCTCACTGTAACACTGATATACCCCACACTCCTCACTGTAACACTGATATACCCCACACCCCTCATTGTAACACTCTGATATACCCCACACCCCTCACTGTAACACTGATATACCCCACACCCCTCACTGTAACACTGATATACCCCACACTCCTCACTGTAACACTGATATACCCCACACCCCTCATTGTAACACTCTGATATACCCCACACCCCTCACTGTAACACTGATATACCCCACACCCCTCACTGTAACACTCTGATATACCCCACACCCCTCACTGTAACAGTCTGAAATACCCCACACCCCTCACTGTAACACTGATATACCCCACATCCCTCCCTGTAACACTGATATACCCCACACCCATCACTGTAACACTGATATACCCCACACCCCTCACTGTAACACTGATATACCCCACACCTCTCACTGTAACACCCTGATATACCCCACACCCCTCGCTGTAACACTGATATACCCCACACCCCTCACTGTAACACTGATATACGCCACACCCCTCACTGTGACACTGATATACGCCACACCCCTCACTGTAACACTGATATACCCCACACCCCTCACTGTGACACTGATATACCCCACACCCCTCACTGTAACACTGATATACCCCACACCCCTCACTGTAACACTGATATACCCCACACCCCTCATTGTAACACTGATATACCCCACACCCCTCACTGTAACAATGATATACCCCACACCCCTCACTGTAACACTGATATACCCCACACCCCTCACTGTAACACTGATATACCCCACACCCCTCACTGTAACACTCTGATATACTCCACACCCCTCACTGTAACACTGATATACCCCACACCCCTCACTGTAACACTGATATACCGCACACCCCTCACTGTAACACTGATATACCCCACACCCCTCACTGTAGCACTGATATACCCCACGCCCCTCACTGTAACACTGATATACCCCACACCCCTCACTGTAACACTGATACACCCCACACCCCTGACTGTAACACTGATATACCCCACACCCCTCACTGTAACACTCTGATATATCCCATACCCCTCACTGTAACACTCTGATATACCCCACACCCCTCACGGTAACACTGATATACCCCACACCTCTCACTGTAACACTCTGATATACCCCACACCCCTCACTGTAACACTGATATACCCCACACCCCTCACTGTAACACTGATATACCCCACACTTCTCACTGTAACACCCTGATATACCCCACACCCCTCACTGCAACACTGATATACCTCATACCCCTCACTGTAACACTGATATACCCCACACCCCTCACTGTAACACTGATATACCCCACACCCCTCACTGTAACACTGATATACCCCACACCCCTCACTGTAACACTGATATACCCCACACCCCTCACTGTAACACTGATATACCCCACACCCCTCACTGTAACACTGATATACCCCACACCCCTCACTGTTACACTCTGATCAACCCCACACCCCTCACTGTAACACTCTGATATACCCCACACCCCTCGCTGTAACACTGATATACCCCACACCCCTCACTGTAACACTCTGATATACCCCACACCCCTCACTGTAACACTCTGATATACCCCACACCCCTCACTGTAACACTGATATACCCCACACCCCTCCCTGTAACACTGATATACCCCACACCCCTCACTGTAACACTGATATACGCCACACCCCTCACTGTGACACTGATATACCCCACACCCCTCACTGTAACACTGATATACCCCACACCCCTCACTGTGACACTGATATACCCCACACCCCTCACTGTAACACTGATATACCCCACACCCCTCACTGTAACACTGATATACCCCACATCCCTCATTGTAACACTGATATACCCCACACCCCTCACTGTAACAATGATATACCCCACACCCCTCACTGTAACACTGATATACCCCACACCCTTCACTGTAACACTGATGTACCCCACACCCCTCACTGTAACAATGATATACCCCACACCCCTCACTGTAACACTGATATACCCCACACCCCTCACTGTAACACTGATATACCCCGCACCCCTCACTGTAACACTGATATACCCCACACCCCTCACTGTAACACTCTGAGATACTCCACACCCCTCACTGTAACACTGATATACCCCACACCCCTCACTGTAACACTGATATACCGCACACCCCTCACTGTAACACTGATATACCCCACACCCCTCACTGTAACACAGATATACCCCACGCCCCTCACTGTAACACTGATATACCCCACACCCCTCACTGTAACACTGATACACCCGACACCCCTGACTGTAACACTGATATACCCCACACCCCTCACTGTAACACTCTGATATATCCCATACCCCTCACTGTAACACTCTGATATACCCCACACCCCTCACGGTAACACTGATATACCCCACACCTCTCACTGTAACACTGATATACCCCACACCCCTCACTGTAACACTGATAGACCCCACACCCCTCACTGTAACACTGATATACCCCACACCCCTCACTGTAACACTCTGATATCCCCCACACCCCTCACTGTAACTCTGATATACCCCACACCCATCACTGTAACACTGATATACCCCATACCCCTCATTGTAACACTCTGATATACCCCACACCCCTCACTGTAACACTGATATACCCCACACCCCTCACTGTAACACTGATATACCCCACACCTCTCACTGTAACACCCTGATATACCCCACACCCCTCACTGTAACACTGATATACCCCATACCCCTCACTGTAACACTGATATACCCCACACCCCACACTGTAACACTGATATACCCCACACCCCTCACTGTAACACTGATATACCCCACACCCCTCACTGTAACACTGATATACCCCACACCCCTCACTGTAACACTGATATACCCCACACCCCTCACTGTAACACTGATATACCCCACACCCCTCACTGTAACACACTGATATACCCCACACCCCTCACTGTAACACTGATATACCCCACACCCCTCACTGTAACACTGATATACCCCACACCCCTCACTGTTACACTCTGATAAACCCCACACCCCTCGCTGTAACACTGATATACGCCACACCCCTCACTGTAACACTGATACACCCCACACGCCTCACTGTAACACTCTGATATACCCCACACCCCTCACTGTAACACTCTGATATACCCCACACCCCTCACTGTAACACTGATATACCCCACACCCCTCCCTGTAACACTGATATACCCCACACCCCTCACTGTAACGCTGATATACCCCATACCCCTCACTGTAACACTGATATACCCCACACCTCTCACTGTAACACCCTGATATACCCCACACCCCTCACTGTAACACTGATATACCCCACACCCCTCACTGTAATACTGATATACGCCACACCCCTCACTGTGACACTGATGTACCCCACACCCCTCACTGTAACACTGATATACCCCACACCTCTCACTGTAACACCCTGATGTACCCCACTCCCCTCACTGTAACACTGATATACCCCACACCCCTCACTGTAACAATGATATACCCCACACCCCTCACTGTAACACTTATATACCCCACACCCCTCACTGTAACACTCTGATATACCCCACACCCCTCACTGTAACACTGATATACCCCACACCCCTCACTTTAACACTGATATACCCCACACCCCTCACTGTAACACACTGATATACCCCACACCCCTCACTGTAACACTGATATACCCCACACCCCTCACTGTAACACTGATATACCCCACACCCCTCACTGTTACACTCTGATAAACCCCACACCCCTCACTGTAACACTCTGATATACCCCACACC
Organism: Somniosus microcephalus; assembly: GCF_052327205.1. NCBI lineage: Eukaryota > Metazoa > Chordata > Chondrichthyes > Squaliformes > Somniosidae > Somniosus > Somniosus microcephalus. The sequence continues at coordinate 3,115,542 of NC_141009.1, read as the reverse complement.
CCTCGCTGTGACACTGATATACGCCACACCCCTCACTGTAACACTGATATACCCCACACCCCTCACTGTAACACTCGGATATAGCCCACACCCCTCACTGTAACACTGATATACCCCACACCCCTCCCTGTAACACTGATATACCCCACACCCCTCACTGTAACGCTGATATACCCCACACCCCTCACTGTAACACTGATATTCCCCACACCTCTCACTGTAATACCCTGATATACCCCACACCCCTCACTGTAACACTGATATACCCCACACCCCTCACTGTAACACCCTGATGTACCACACTCCCCTCACTGTAACACTGATACACCCCACACCCCTCACTGTAACAATGATATACCCCACACCCCTCACTGTAACACTGATATACCCCACACCCCTCACTGTAACACTGACATACCCCACACCCCTCACTGTAACAATGATATACCCCACACCCCTCACTGTAACACTGATATACCCCACACCCCTCACTGTAACACTCTGATATACCCCACACCCCTCACTGTAACACTGATATACCCCACACCCCTCACTGTAACACTGATATACGCCACACCCCTCACTGTGACACTGATATACCCCACACCCCTCACTGTAACACTGATATACCCCACACCCCTCACTGTAACACTGATATACCCCACACCCCTCACTGTAACACTGATATACCCCACACCCCTCACTGTAACACTGATATACCCCACACCCCTCACTGTAACACTCTGATATACCCCACACCCCTCACTGTAACACTCTGATATACCCCACACCCCTCATTGTAACAGTGATATACCCCACACCCCTCACTGTAACACTGATATACCCCACACCCCTCCCTGTAACACTGATATACACCACACCCCTCACTGTAACACTGATATACCCCACACCCCTCACTGTAACACTGATATACCCCACACCCCTCACTGTGACACTGATATACCCCTCACCCCTCACTGTAACACTGATGTACCCCACACCCCTCACTGTAACACTGATATACCCCTCACCCCTCACTGTAACACTGATATACCCCACACCCCTCACTGTAACATTCTGATATACCCCACACCCCTCACTGTAACACTGATATACCCCACACCCCTCACTGTAACACTGATGTACCCCACACCCCTCACTGTAACACTGATATACCCCTCACCCCTCACTGTAACACTGATATACCCCACACCCCTCACTGTAACACTCTGATATACCCCTCACTGTAACACTGATATACCCCACACCCCTCACTGTGACACTGATATACCCCACACCCCTCACTGTAACACTGATATACCCCACACCCCTCACTGTAACACTGATATACCCCACACCCCTCACTGTAACACTGATACATCCCACACCCCTCACTGTAACACTGATATACCCCACACCCCTCACTGTAACACTGATATACCCCACACCCCTCACTGTAACAGTGATATACCCCACACCCCTCACTGTAACACTGATATACCCCACACCCCTCACTGTAACACTGATATACACCACACCCCTCACTGTAACACTGATATACCCCACACCCCTCACTGTAACACTGATATACCCCTCACCCCTCACTGTAACACTGATATACCCCTCATCCCTCACAGTAACACTGATATACCCCACACCCCTCACTGTAACACTGATATACCCCTCACCCCTCACTGTAACACTGATATACCCCACACCCCTCACTGTAACACTCTGATATACCCCACACCCCTCACTGTAACACTGATATACCCCACACCCCTCACTGTAACACTGATATACCCCACACCCCTCACTGTAACACTGATGTACCCCACACCCCTCACTGTAACACTGATGTACCCCACACCCCTCATTGTAACACTCTGATATACCCCACACCCCTCACTGTAACACTGATATACCCAACACCCCTCACGGTAACACTGATATACCCAACACCCCTCACGGTAACACTGATATACCCCACACCCCTCACTGTAACACTGATATACCCCACACCCCTCACTGTAACACTGATACACCGCACACCCCTCACTGTAACACTCTGATATACCCCACACCCCTCACTTTAACACTGATATAACCCACACCCCTCACTGTAACACTGATATACCCCACACCCCTCACTGTAACACTGATATACCCCACACCCCTCACTGTAACACTGATATACCCCACACCCCTCACTGTAACACTGATATACCCCACACCCCTCACTGTAACAATGATATACCCCACACCCCTCACTGGAACACACTGATATACCCCACACCCCTCACTGTAACACTGATATACCCCACACCCCTCACTGTAACACTGATATACCCCACACCCCTCACTGTTACACTCTGATAAACCCCACACCCCTCACTGTAACACTCTGATATACCCCACACCCCTCGCTGTAACACTGATATACGCCACACCCCTCACTGTAACACTGATATACCCCACACGCCTCACTGTAACACTCTGATATACCCCACACCCCTCACTGTAACACTCTGATATACCCCACACCCCTCACTGTAACACTGATATACCCCACACCCCTCCCTGTAAAACTGATATACCCCACACCCCTCACTGTAACGCTGATATACCCCATACCCCTCACTGTAACACTGATATACCCCACACCTCTCACTGTAACACCCTGATATACCCCACACCCCTCACTGTAACACTGATATACCCCACACCCCTCACTGTAACACTGATATACGCCACACCCCTCACTGTGACACTGATGTACCCCACACCCCTCACTGTAACACTGATATACCCCACACCTCTCACTGTAACACCCTGATGTACCCCACTCCCCTCACTGTAACACTGATACACCCCACACCCCTCACTGTAACAATGATATACCCCACACCCCTCACTGTAACACTGATATACCCCACACCCCTCACTGTAACACTGATATACCCCACACCCCTCACTGTAACACCCTGATATACCCCACACCCCTCACTGTAACACTGATATACCCCACACCCCTCACTTTAACACTGATATACCCCACACCCCTCACTGTAACACTGATATACCCCACACCCCTCACTGTGACACTGATATACCCCACACCCCTCACTGTAACACTGATATACCCCACACCCCTCACTGTAACACTGATATACCCCACACCCCTCACTGTTACACTCTGATAAACCCCACACCCCTCACTGTAACACTCTGATATACCCCACACCCCTCGCTGTAACACTGATATACGCCACACCCCTCACTGTAACACTGATATACCCCACACCCCTCACTGTAACACTCGGATAAACCCCACACCCCTCACTGTAACACTGATATACCCCACACCCCTCCCTGTAACACTGATATACCCCACACCTCTCACTGTAACGCTGATATACCCCACACCCCTCACTGTAACACTGATATTCCCCACACCTCTCACTGTAACACCCTGATATACCCCACACCCCTCACTGTAACACTGATATACCCCACACCCCTCACTGTAACGCTGATATACCCCACACCCCTCACTGTAACACTGATATACCCCACACCCCTCCCTGTAACACTGATATACCCCACACCTCTCACTGTAACGCTGATATACCCCACACCCCTCACTGTAACACTGATATTCCCCACACCTCTCACTGTAACACCCTGATATACCCCACACCCCTCACTGTGACACTGATGTACCCCACACCCCTCACTGTAACACTGATATACCCCACACCTCTCCCTGTAAAACTGATATACCCCACACCCCTCACTGTAACGCTGATATACCCCACACCCCTCACTGTAACACTGATATACGCCACACCCCTCACTGTGACACTGATATACCCCACACCCCTCACTGTAACACACTGATATACCCCACACCCCTCACTGTAACACTGATATACCCCACACCTCTCACTGTAACACCCTGATGTACCCCACTCCCCTCACTGTAACACTGATACACCCCACACCCCTCACTGTAACAATGATATACCCCACACCCCTCACTGTAACACTTATATACCCCACACCCCTCACTGTAACACTGATATACCCCACACCCCTCACTTTAACACTGATATACCCCACACCCCTCACTGTAACACACTGATATACCCCACACCCCTCACTGTAACACTGATATACCCCACACCCCTCACTTTAACACTGATATACCCCACACCACTCACTGTAACACACTGATATACCCCACACCCCTCACTGTAACACTGATATACCCCACACCCCTCACTGTAACACTGATATACCCCACACCCCTCACTGTTACACTCTGATAAACCCCACACCCCTCACTGTAACACTCTGATATACCCCACACCGCTCGCTGTAACACTGATATACGCCACACCCCTCACTGTAACACTGATATACCCCACACCCCTCACTGTAACACTCGGATAAACCCCACACCCCTCACTGTAACACTGATATACCCCACACCCCTCCCTGTAACACTGATATACCCCACACCTCTCACTGTAACGCTGATATACCCCACACCCCTCACTGTAACTCTGATATTCCCCACACCTCTCACTGTAACACCCTGATATACCCCACACCCCTCACTGTAACACTGATATACCCCACACCCCTCCCTGTAACACTGATATACCCCACACCCCTCCCTGTAACACTGATATACCCCACACCTCTCACTGTAACGCTGATATACCCCACACCCCTCCCTGTAACACTGATATACCCCACACCTCTCACTGTAACGCTGATATACCCCACACCCCTCACTGTAACACTGATATTCCCCACACCTCTCACTGTAACACCCTGATATACCCCACACCCCTCACTGTAACACTGATATACCCCACACCCCTCACTGTGACACTGATATACCCCACACCCCTCACTGTAACACTGATATACCCCACACCTCTCACTGTAACACCCTGATGTACCCCACTCCCCTCACTGTAACACTGATATACCCCACACCCCTCACTGTAACACTGATACACCCCACACCCCTCACTGTAACAATGATATACCCCACACCCCTCACTGTAACACTGATATACCCCACACCCCTCACTGTAACACTGATATACCCCACACCCCTCACTGTAACAATGATATACCCCACACCCCTCACTGTAACACTGATATACCCCACACCCCTCACTGTAACACTCTGATATACCCCACACCCCTCACTGTAACACTGATATACCCCACACCCCTCACTGTAACACTGATATACGCCACACCCCTCACTGTGACACTGATATACCCCACACCCCTCACTGTAACACTGATATACCCCACACCCCTCACTGTAACACTGATATACCCCACACCCCTCACTGTAACACTGATATACCCCACACCCCTCACTGTAACACTGATATACCCCACACCCCTCACTGTAACACTCTGATATACCCCACACCCCTCACTGTAACAGTGATATACCCCACACCCCTCACTGTAACACTGATATACCCCACACCCCTCCCTGTAACACTGATATACACCACACCCCTCACTGTAACACTGATATACCCCTCACCCCTCACTGTAACACTGATATACCCCACACCCCTCACTGTAACACTGATATACCCCACACCCCTCACTGTAACACTCTGATATACCCCACACCCCTCACTGTAACACTGATATACCCCACACCCCTCACTGTGACACTGATATACCCCTCACCCCTCACTGTAACACTGATATACCCCACACCCCTCACTGTAACACTGATATACCCCTCACCCCTCACTGTAACACTGATATACCCCACACCCCTCACTGTAACACTGATATACCCCACACCCCTCACTGTAACACTGATATACCCCACACCCCTCACTGTAAATCTGATATACCCCACACCCCTCACTGTAACACTGATATACCCCACACCCCTCACTGTAACACTGATATACGCCTCACCCCTCACTGTAACACTGATATACCCCACACCCCTCACTGTAACACTCTGATATACCCCTCACTGTAACACTGATATACCCCACACCCCTCACTGTGACACTGATATACCCCACACCCCTCACTGTAACAGTGATATACCCCACACCCCTCACTGTAACACTGATATACCCCACACCCCTCACTGTAACACTGATATACCCCACACCCCTCACTGTAACACTGATATACCCCACACCCCTCACTGTAACACTGATATACCCCACACCCCTCACTGTAACAGTGATATACCCCACACCCCTCACTGTAACACTGATATACCCCACACCCCTCACTGTAACACTGATATACACCACACCCCTCACTGTAACACTGATATACCCCACACCCCTCACTGTAACACTGATATACCCCACACCCCTCACTGTAACACTGATATACCCCACACCCCTCACTGTAACACTGATATACCCCACACCCCTCACTGTAACACTGATATACCCCTCATCCCTCACTGTAACACTGATATACCCCACACCCCTCACTGTAACACTGATATACCCCTCACCCCTCACTGTAACACTGATATACCCCACACCCCTCACTGTAACACTCTGATATACCCCACACCCCTCACTGTAACACTGATATACCCCACACCCCTCACTGTAACACTGATATACCCCACACCCCTCACTGTAACACTGATATACCCCACACCCCTCACTGTAACACTGATATACCCCACACCCCTCATTGTAACACTCTGATATCCCCACACCCCTCACTGTAACACTGATATACCCCAACACCCCTCACGGTAACACTGATATACCCAACACCCCTCACGGTAACACTGATATACCCCACACCCCTCACTGTAACACTGATATTACCCCACACCCCTCACTGTAACACTGATACACCGAACACCCTCACTGTAACACTCTGATATACCCCACACCCCTCACTGTAACACTGATATACCCCACACCCCTCACTGTAACACTGATATACCCCACACCCCTCACTGTAACACTGATATACCCCACACCCCTCACTGTAACACTGATATACCCCCCTCCCTCACTGTAACACTGATATACCCCACACCCCTCACTGTAACACTGATATACCCCCACACCCTCACTGAACACTGATATACCCACACCCTCACTGTAACACTGATATACCCCACACCCCTCACTGTAACACTGATATACCCCACACCCCTCACTGTAACACTGATATACCCCACACCCCTCACTGTAACACTGATATACCCCACACCCCCTCACTGTAACACTGATATACCCCACACCCCTCACTGTAACACTGATATACCCCACACCCTCACTGTAACACTCTGATATACCCCACACCCCTCACTGTAACACTGATATACCCCACACCCCTCACTGTAACACTCTGATATACCCCACACCCCTCACTGTAACACTGATATCCCCCACACCCCTCACTGTAACACTGATATACCCCACACCCCTCACTGTAACACTGATATACCCCACACCCCTCACTGTAACACTGATATACCCACACCCCTCACTGTAACACTGATATACCCCACACCCCTCACTGTAACACTAATATACCCCACACCCCTCACTGTAACACTGATATACCCCACACCCTCACTCTAACACTGATATACCCCACACCCCTCAGTGTAACACTCTGATATACCCCACACCCCTCACTGTAACACCCTGATATACACCACACCCCTCACTGTAACACTGATATACCCCACACCCCTCACTGTAACACTGATATACCCACCACCCTCACTGTAACACTGATATACCCCACACCCCTCACTGTAACACTGATATTCCCCACACCCCTCACTGTAACACTGATATACCCCACACCCCTCACTGTAACACTGATATACCCCACACCCCTCACTGTAACACTGATATACCCACACCCCTCACTGTAACACTCTGATATACCCCACACCCCTCACTGTAACACTGATATACCCCAGACCCCTCACTGTAACACTGATATACCCCACACCCCTCACTGTAACACTGATATACACCACACCCCTCACTGTAACACTGACATGCACCACACCCCTCACTGTAACACTGATATACACCACACCCCTCACTGTAACACTGATATACCCCACACCCCTCACTGTAACACTGATATACCCCACACCCCTCACTGTAACACTGATATACACCACACCCCTCACTGTAACACTGATATACCCCACACCCCTCACTGTAACACTGATATACCCCACACCTCTCACTGTAACACTCTGATATACCCCACACCCCTCACTGTGACACTGATATACCCCACACCTCTCACTGTAACACTCTGATATACCCCACACCCCTCACTGTAACACTGATATACCCCACACCCCTCACTGTAACACTGATATACCCCACACCCCTCACTGTAACACTGATATACCCCACACCCCTCACTGTAACACTGATATACCCCACACCCCTCACTGTAACACTGATATACCCCACACCCCTCACTGTAACACTGATATACCCCACTGTTGTGTCTCCTTGTGTTCTTATACTATATATATTACAGACTCTTTAGTTCATTTTAGTTCGTGCTTTTACTTAGCTGTATTCTTGCTTTTGTTACAGTGCTGCCACATGGTGCGGAGTGATACAAGATGTCCGACGCTGCACTGTGCACTGCCCGTGCACAGTGTGCCACATAGCAATATAACTACACCATACCAAAGTAGTTCCATTTAACGATGTGATACTATAACAATGTAACATCCCTCTTTCTCAAAAAAACTAAAACATGAAATTTAACAATTTAAATTAACAAATCTAAACTATTATTATCAATTACAAAGAATCGTGAGTTTTTTTTTATTCGCGATATCGCTCAGGTGGTTGGATGTTGTCCCTCCATCTTGTGGATTTGGTGCTGACCATTCCTCTCTGCGGTGTTTTGGTGTGTTCCGCTCTCGTTGTTGTTGTTGCTATCGCCTTTGGAGTTGGAGTGTGCATGCTCGTGGTTGTTTGATTTGTAGCGCTTGTTTCTGGTGTTGTGCTGCTTGTGGTAGCTGGTGTTGTCAATGTTGCTGATGTTGTCTGCTGCTTATCCAGTTCAGGTGAAGGTCTGATGTGGAGTCTGTTCCGTCTGTATTGGTTACCAGGTTCAGTCTCTACGAAGTAGGATCTTGGAGTATCAGCTTTTCCAATGACCTTGGCTGGATTCCAGGTTTTCAACACCGGGTCTTGCACATGCACTGATTGTCCATTCAGCAATTCTGGTAGCGTCTTTGCATGTTTATTGTAATGGTTGCTTCCTACGATTTGTGCTTCTGCCAGCTTTTGTCTGAAGTCCTCCTGGTCCTGGGGAGGATGTATTTTTTGCTGGTAGTGTTGTCTTAAACTTAGAGCCCTAGAGTCATAGAGTTATACAGCACGGATAGAGGCCCTTCGGCCCATCATGTCCGCGCCGGCCATCAAGCCCTGTCTAATCTAATCCCATATTCCAGCATTTGGTCCGTAGCCTTGTATGCTATGGCATTTCAAGTGCTCATCCAAATGCATCTTGAATGTTGTGAAGGTTCCAGCCTCCACAACCCTTCCGGGCAGTGAGTTCCAGACTCCAACCACCCTCTGGGTGAAAAAGTTCTTTCTCAAATCCCCTCTAAACCTCCCGCCCTTTACCTTGAATCTGTGCCCCCTAGTTATTGACCCTTCTACTAAGGGAAAAAGCTCCTTAGTATCCATCCTATCTATGCCCCTCATAATTTTGTACACCTCAATCATGTCCCCCCTCAGCCTCCTCTGCTCCAAGGAAAACAAACCCAATCTGCCCAGTCTCTCTTCATAGCTGAAGCGCTCCAGCCCTGGTAACATCCTGGTGAACCTCCTCTGCACCCTCTCTAACGCGATCACATCCTTCCTGTAGTGTGGCGACCAGAACTGCACACAGTATTCCAGCTGTGGCCTAACCAGTGTTTTATACAGCTCCATCATAACCTCCTTGCTCTTATATTCAATGCCTCGGCTAATGAAGGCAAGTATCCCATATGCCTTTTTTACCACCTTATCCACCTGTTCCGCCGCCTTCAGGGATCTGTGTACTTGCACACCCAGATCCCTCTGACCCTCCGTCTTGCCTAGGGTCTTACCATTCATTGTGTATTCCCTTGCCTTGTTAGTCCCCCCAAAGTGCATCACCTCGCACTTTTCCGGGTTAAATTCCATTTGCCACTGTTCCGTCCATCTGACCAACCCATCGATATCGTCCTGCAGACTGAGACTACCCTCCTCGCTATTTACCACCCTACCAATTTTTGTATCATCCGCGAACTTACTGATCATACCTTTTACATTCATATCCAAGTCATTAATATAGACCACAAACAGCAAGGGACCCAGCACTGATCCCTGTGGTACCCCACTGGCCACAGGCTTCCAGTCACAGAAACAACCTTCGACCATCACCCTCTGCCTTCTGCCACTAAGCCAGTTTTGTATCCAACGTGCCAAGGCACCCTGGATTCCATGGGCTCTTACCTTCTTGACCAGTCTCCTGTGCGGGACTTTATCGAAGGCCTTACTGAAATCCATGTATACCACATCCACTGCGTTACCCTCATCCACACACCTAGTCACCCCCTCAAAAAATTCAATCAAATTAGTCAGACATGATCTTCCCTTGACAAAGCCATGTTGACTATCCCTGATTAATCCTTGCCTCTCCAAGTGGAGACTGATTTTGTCCCTCAGAATTTTTTCCAATAATTTTCCCACCACTGATGTTAGGCTCACTGGCCTGTAGTTCCCCGGTTTTTCCCTACTCCCCTTCTTGAATAATGGAACTACATTAGCGGTTCTCCAGTCCTCTGGCACATCCCCTGTGGCCAGAGAGGTTCTGAATATGTGTGTTAGAGCCCCCGCAATCTCTTCCTTTGCCTCACACAGCAGCCTGGGATACATTTCGTCCGGGCCTGGGGATTTATCCATTTTTAGGCCTGCTAAAACCGCCAATACCTCCTCCCTCTCGATGTTAATGTGTTCGAGCATATCACAGTCCCCCCGCCCTATTTCTATGTCTACATCGTCCCTCTCCATAGTGAAAACAGATACAAAAAATTCATTTAGAACCCCTTCTACATCTTCCGGCTCCACACACAGATTGCCACTTTTGTCCCTAATGGGCCCTATTTTTTCCCTAGTTATCCTCTTACCCTTAATATACTTATAAAACATCTTAGGATTTTCCTTTATTTTGCTCGCCAGTGTTATTTCATGGCCCCTCCTTGATCTCCTAATTTCTTTTTTAAGTATCCCCCTGCACTTTTTGTACTCCTCTAGGGCTTCCTCCGTCTTTAGCCTTTTGTATCTGCCAAAAGCCCTCCTTTTTTTTCTAATTCATTCTCGTATATCCCCTGACATCCACGGTTCCCTGTGGTTTTTGGAACCACCCTTGACCTTTACTGGAACATGTTGCCATTGTATGATCTCAATCTCCCTTCTGAAAGCCTCCCATTGCTCCGATGCGGATTTTCCTACCAGTAGCTGATCCCAGTCCATTTTGGCCAGATCCTGCCTTATCCTATTAAAATCGGCCTTCCCCCAATTTAGAACCTTTATTTCCGGCCCATCCCTGTCCTTTTCCATGACCACCTTAAATCTCACCATATTATGGTCACTGTCACCAAAGTGCTCACCTACTAGCACTTCTTCCACTTGGCCGGCCACATTCCCTAGAATTAGGTCCAGTACCGCCCCCTCTCTTGTAGGACCTTCTACATGCTGGCTCAAAAAGCTCTCCTGGATGCACTTTACGAATTCTACACCCTCTGTGCCTTTCACACTCTGACTATCCCAGTTAATATTGGGGAAGTTGAAATCCCCCATTATTATTACCCTATTATTTGCACATTTCTCTGAGATTTGCCTACATATCTGTTCCTCTATCTCCCCCTGACTGTTTGGAGGCCTATAGTACACTCCCAGCAAAGTGCTTGCCCCCTTCTTGTTTTTAAGCTCCACCCATATGGCCTCATTAGAGGAACCTGCTAATATGTCATCCCTCCTTACTGCAGTAATTGACTCCTTAATTAATATTGCTACACCCCCTCCTCTTATACCCCCCCCCCTCTGTCTCGCCTGAAGATTCTGTACCCCGGAATATTGAGCTGCCAGTCTTGCCCCTCCCTCAACCATGTCTCCGTGATAGCAACAATATCATACTCCCATGTGTTTATCAACACCTTCAGTTCATCCACCTTATTTGCAAGACTCCTTGCATTAAAATAGATGCCATCCAGCCTTGCCCTTGTATATTTGCCCTGTCTACCAAGCTGACTTGTTTTTTTCTCTATAATTGGCAGCACATCACCCCCTCTTTCAGCTCCCCTCTGTATCCCATCCCCCTGCCAAGTTAGTTTAAACCCCCCCCAACAGTGCTAGCAAACCTCCCCGCAAGGATATTTGTCCCGCTCTGGTTCAGGTGCAACCCGTCCGACTTGTACAAGTCCCACCTTCCCCAGAAGCAGGCCCAGTGATCCAGGAAAGTAAAACCCTCCCCCCTACACCAACTCATTAGCCACGCATTCATCTGCTCTATCCTCCTATTCCTATACTCACTAGCACGTGGCACTGGGAGTAATCCAGAGATTACAACCTTTGAGGTCCTGCTCTTTAATCTGTTACCTAGCTCCCTAAATTCTTGATGCAGGACCTCATCCCCCTTCCTACCTATGTCGTTGGTCCCAATGTGGACCACGACCTCTGCCTGCTCACCCTCCCCCTTAAGAATGCCCTGTAGCTGCTCAGTGACATCCATGACCCTGGCCCCAGGGAGGCAACAAACCATCCTGGAGTCACGTTTGCGGCCACAGAAACGCCTATCTGTTCCCCTTACGATAGAATCCCCTACCACTATTGCTCTTCCTCCCATTCAGCAATTCCACAGGTGATTTCATGTCTGCTTTCAGTGGTGTTGATCTGAGTGATAGGAGGGCAAGGTCTTGGTCTTCCCCCATCTCACTACTTTTGATGAGAGTTCTCTTGACAGTCTGGATCTGTCTTTCGATGAACCCGTGTCCCCTGGGGAAATGTGGGGAGGAGGTTACTATTTTGAACCCATACTTTTCTGCCAGAACTCTGAATGCATTGTTCCAATGAAGCTCAACGTAAGCTCGAGGAACAGCACCTCATCTTTCGATTGGGCACTTTGCAGCCTGCCGGACTCAACAGTGAGTTCAACAATTTCAGATAATTATCTCTGCCCCCATTTTTCATGCAGTATGATTTTTGCCACTCCCATTTGCAACATTTTATCTTTCCTGCCTCTTACAAAAGTACAGGATGTTCTTTCAATTCCTTCCTCCCCTCCTAACCCCCCCCCCCCCCCCAGTCTCGGCACCTGCTTAATATCTGTTACATCTCCAGCTTTTTCCAGTTCTGACGAAGGGTCCCAGACCTGAAACGTTAACTCTGTTTCTCTCTCCACGGATGCTGCCGGGCCTGCTGAGTATTTCCAGCATTTTCTGTTGTTATCTCTGAATTCACTCAATGTGAACTGGGTTCTGTAATGTATATACCTTTAAGGGGGGAACTACTTTTTACAGCTCATGTATACTGTAGTACCGGCAGTGACCACACCTGTATATAGTACTGTGTAGTAATCTGTACAGTTCAGTTCCAGAGTGAACCACGTTGAGTAAACACCTGTTGTACTGTTCTCCGCAGTCTGTGTCTTACTACTGACGGACACAACATTGGCGACGAGGCAAATTCGATCCTACCTGCAACTCTGCATCACCTCCCAGGGATTCGTTCCTGGAGACCAGTAGATTGGAGGTCAAGGCCAGAGACACGGGCGTCGACCATGGGCAACCGCCCAGTCATCCAGCAGAGACTCGAGAATTGCGGGGGAGGCTGTTGAGAGCCAGGCTTGGCTTTCCAGTCATGGTGGTCCAGCGAAACGGGCTGGCAACAGATAGTGCGCAGACTACATAATGTGATCAAAACGGAGGATCACCGAACCATTTGGGTCACTCTCAAGATAGCAGGAGTCCAGGTAAAAATGGAATTGGACACAGGATCAGCCCTAACAGTCATAAACCGACGGGACTACGAGCGGCTATTCTCACACATACCCTTGAGAGACACAAAAATTATTTTGAAGACGTACATGGGGCAAAAAGTCTACCCCAAAGGAAAAATAAGGGTGGCCGTTATATGTAACGGTAAGGAAACACCAAAACTAGACCTGTATGTATTGCAAGATGGAGGACCACCATTACTGGGACGTGAATGGATCCGTAAAATACAGCTGGATTGGCATTCCATACAAGCACTGACTGTGGCTGCCAAAAAGGATGACGACGTCACACCTGGGCGACTGTCAAAGATCCTAACCGACGCACAAGAAGTGTTCCAGCAAGGACTCGGAACACTAAAAGGCATGACAACAACAATTAAAATCGAAGAAAACGCAAGCCCAAACTTTTTTAAGGCCAGACCGATACCTTATGCGATCCGCCCAGCCGTCGAAGCAGAGCTGGAGAGTTTGGAACGTTCAGGAGTACTGTCCAAGGTAGACTGGAGCGAGTGGGCTACACCCATCGTCCCTGTGATGAAAAAGTCGTTGAGCAGCACGCCTGGGGAACCAAGGAAGGTTCGCATCTGTGGGGACTTTAAGGTAACAGTGAACCCAGTCCTTCACACCGTGCAATATCCACTTCCGTGGATTGAAGATATTTTCGCCTCGCTATCTGGAGGGAAATGCTTCACTAAGATTCATCTGGCCCAGGCGTATCTGCAAATGGAGGTAGAAGAAGCATCAAAAAAATACCTCACAATCAACACCCATAAAGGTCTCTACCAATACAACCGGCTGGTATTCGGGGTAGCATCAGCTCCGGCTATTTGGCAAAGGGCAATGGAACAAGTCCTGCAAGGGATCCCAGGGACCCAGTATTATTTGGATGACATCCTGGTCACGGGCAAAAATGACAGTGATCACCTCGCCAACCTGGAGCCGGTGCTCACTAGATTGAAGGAATATGGGCTCCGAGCTAACCGCCCCAAATGCGAGGTTTTTAAAAAACAGATCTCGTATTGTGGCCACGTTATCGATAAAGAGGGGTTACATAAGTCCCCAGAAAAGATTGAGGCAGTAGTCAAGGCTCCAGCACCGGAAAACGTGTCACAACTGAGGTCGTTCCTCGGGCTGGTAAACTACTACCATAAGTTCTTGCCAAATTTGTCTACAGTACTACACCCACTGAACACCCTACTGCAAACTGGAGTGCCATGGAAGTGGAGTGACGAATGTAAACGAGCTTTCCAGAAGAGCAAAACACTAATCACATCGAAAGAGGTATTGGCCCATTTCAACCCAGCACTACCAATTCGGTTGGCGTGTGATGCGTCACCCTACGGCATTGGAGCGGTGCTGTCGCACAAATTCTCGAACAGCTCAGAGAGGCCAATAGCCTTTGCGTCACGATCACTAACCTCAGCCGAGCATAACTACGCCCAGATTGACAGGGAGGCCCTCAGCCTAGTGTGGGGAGTGAAAAAGTTCAATCACTATCTGCACGGGCAGAAATTCACCTTGCTGACTGACCACCAGCCTCTTGTCTCCATTTTTAATCCGAAGAAGGGCGTTCCGGTGATGACTGCGCAACGACTACAAAGATGGTCACTCTTTCTAGGGGCGCACCACTATGAGATTGAATATGCACGAAACAGCATGGAAATGCTGATGGGCTATCACACCTGCCACTGCCTACTGCGGAGGAAGCATCAGCAGTGGATCCTGTCGAAATATTTCATTCGACTATAGTTGAATACCTACCGGTAACTAACGCTCGTATAGAAAAGGAGACCCGAAATGACCCGACACTGTCTCAGGTATATGATTTGACGGTGAAGGGATGGCCAGCACATGGCGGCTCACTGTTGCCAGCATTCTCGACAAGAAGAGAACAGCTGTCAGTGTGCCGGGGGACCTTGATGTGTGGATCCCGAATGGTAATTCCACCCAAGTTAAGGGATAGAGTGTTCAATGAGCTTCATGAGGGTCATCTGGGAGGGGTAAAAATGAAAAGCCTTGCCAGGGCTTATGTGTGGTGGCCGGGAATCGATAAACAAATCGAGGACCTGACCAAGAGCTGCTCAGGATGCCAGAAAGTCCAAAATGCACCACCACATGCCCCTCTACACCCATGGGAGTGGCCCTCATCTCCATGGCAACGGGTGCATATTGATTTTGCTGGTCCGTTCATGGACTCAATGTTTTTAATAGCCGTGGATGCGCACTCGAAATGGCCTGAGGTCATCAAAATGTCCTCCACCACCACGGAGAAAACTATTGCAGTCCTACGGACCATTTTTGCCAGGAACGGCTTGCCAGAACAGATTTGCTCCGATAACGGACCACAGTTTGTGTCCAAAGAGTTCCGGAGGTTCTTGAAAAAGAATGGGGTAAGGCATTACACATCCGCCCCGTATCATCCAGCCACAAATGGATTGGCTGAGAGGTTCGTACAAACCTTTAAGAAGGCAATAAAGGCTATGTACAATGACAACATTCCGCTGCAGCACAAGGTGGACAATTTCCTGTTCACCTACCGGAATGCGACACATGCAGTCACCAACCAGGCCCCGGCCATGATGTTCTTTAACCGAAGGTTAAGATCTCGCCTGGATTTGCTCAGACCAAACGTACGAAGAGATGTTGAGAGTAAGCAATTCCAGCACATTCATGAGAAGCCAACAAGGAGCTTCAATGTAGGGCAACCAGTCTTGGCCCGCGACTACCGAACAGAAAAATGGCAGCCAGGAATGATATGCACACGGCAGGGCCCACTAATGTACACAGTGGACGTTGGGGAGAGCATCGTGAGACACCATGCTGACCAGATCCTAGAGTCACAGGAACAAGTCAACCCCATGCCTCGCCCATACGTACCTGGTGAGGAACCCGATGTACAGGTCGCATCTACCCCAGAAACAGTAGCATCGGAAGCTGATGACCCAATCGACGACAGGGTGCCGGAATCGCCTCCGCACCAAGAGCGAGACACTCAGGAAAGGCGCTATCCAGAAAGGATCAGGAAGCCTCCCCAAAGACTGAATATATAAATGGACTATTTTCAGCTAACGTTGTATGTTAAAAGTGTTAATTGTAATTAGTTTGATATTTAATTGTTAAATGAGTGTTATGGTACTGTTAATCTAAAAGGGGAGGAATTGTAATGTATGTACCTTTAAGGGGGGAACTACTTTTTACAGCTCATGTATACTGTAGTACCGGCAGTGACCACACCTGTATATAGCACTGAGTAGTAATCTGTACAGTTCAGTTCCAGAGTGAACCACGTTGAGTAAACACCTGTTGTACCGTTCTCCTGCAGTCTGTGTCTTACTACTGACGGACACAACAGGTTCCATTGTCACAGATTACCTTTTCTGGGATTCCTTGTTCAGCAAACAAGCTCTTTGCACTCCTGGTGGTAGTTGTGGCTCTCAAGTCTTTCATCCTTCTCACAAAAGGAAACTTGGAATAATAATCTGCCACTATGAGATACCATTCTTGATTGCACATGAAGAGATCTGCCCCAACAGTGTGCCATGGTCTTGACGGTATTTCACTAGGTATCATCTCCTCTTTCTGTTGTGCATTTCTGTATTTCTGGCATATACCACATGCAGAGACCATCTGTTCGATATTTTTGTACATGCCTATCCAGTATACAGCTGATCTGGCTCTCAGCTTGCATTTCTCCATTCCCATGTGGCCTTCATGTATGAGATGGAGAAGTTGTGTCTGCATCGTCTTTGGCACGATGATCCTCGATCCAGCAAGGAGAATACCGTCTTCTACTGCAATATCGTCTTTAATCGTCCAGTATTGACGAATTGTCGCCTGTACCTGCTGGATTCTCTCTGGCCACCCCTGTATCACTTGTTGTGTGAGTAGTTGCAATTCCTCATCTTTGCTAGTCTCATCTCTGATTTGACTGAGCTTTGTAGGGGTAACACTCACTAGGTGGTGGATTTTTACTGTTAGGCCCTCCACCTCGTGTTTCTCATATGGTGACAATCGAGACAACGCATCTGCTAGCACCATTTCCTTTCCTGGCTTGTATTTAAGCGTGAAGTCATAGCTTTGGAGCCTTAGAAGTAGTCTTTGCAGTCTTGCAGGCGCTTTGCACAGATTCTTCTTATAGATCTGTTCTAGTGGACGATGGTCACTCTCTATTGTAAATCGCCTGCCATATAGGTATGTATGGAATTTCTCGCATTCGTACACTACTGCTAATAGTTCTCTTTCTATGTTGGCGTATCTCGTCTCGGCTGACGTCAAGGCCTTTGATGCGAAAGCTATCGGCTTTCCTTCCTGCACCAAAGCTGCCCCTAGTCCTCTGGTAGAAGTGTCTACTTGCAGAGTGACTGGTTTTCTTCTGTCATAATATGACAGACTTGTTTCTTTGCACAACAGTTCTTTAAGTTGTTTGAAATTCCTTTCGTGTGATTCAGAGTATTGGTATTCGGCGTCTTCTTTCAATAGCTCTCTGAGATTTGTTGTATGTTCCGACATGTGTGGGATGAAAGAACTCATGTATTGGACCAAGCCGAGGTAACTCCTCAGCTCTTTCTTGTCTTTGGGTGGTTTCATTTCAGCAATCGCCGCAATCTTCTCTGGATTTGGCTTGACTCCCTCTGGTGTATAAATCATACTGAAGAATTGGCATTCCTTGACTTTAACTATGCACTTATCTGCATTTAACTTGATGCCAGCCTTCCTGGTACTCTCCATGGCCTCATGTAGGTGCATGTCATGGTCTCTTTCATCTGCTCCATAGATCTGAATATCATCAGCTATTCCTATAGCTCCTTCACAGCCTCTGTACGTCTCGTCTACTTTCTGTTGAAAGATATCTTGACTTACCTTTAACCCGAATGGTAGCCTCAGGAATTTGTAACGCCCAAATGGTGTGTTGAATGTTGTCAGTGTTGTTGATTCCTCATCCAATTTCACGTTCCAATATCCATTTCTGGCATCTAGTTTTGAGAAAACCTTGGCTCCTGCCAGCGATGGCGTAATCTCCTCTAGTGTTGGGGTGGGATAGTGGTCCCTCTTTATCGCCTGGTTTAGATCTTTGGGGTCCAAACATATTCTGAGACGCCCGTTTGGCTTTTCTCGTACCACAATTGAGTTTACCCAGTCTGTGGGTTCAGTGACCTTTACGATCACTCCCTTTTCTTCCATCTCCTTTAGCTCTCTTTCAAGCTTTGTCTTCAGCTCGATGGGTACTTTTCGTGGAGCATGGATAACGGGCTTTATCTCTGGATCGATGGTGATGTGGTATTGAAAATCTCCGAAACACCCCACTGTATCATCGAAACATTCCGGATACATGTGTATCAAGTCTTTTTTACTCTTGATTTGTGGGCGGTTCTCCAGTGGGGTGTTGCTGTCTATCTTCAGTGGCGTTTCCGTCAGCTCGTGATGCACTGAGATCAATCTCAACTTCTCGTAGCTGTTTAATCCCAGGATCGCTGGCCCCTCAGTGTCGGTGACATAGAACATGCAGTTGATGTTCTTTCTTTTATGTGTCCCTTTGATAAAGGTTATTCCGAGTTGTTTAATCACACTCCCCCCGTATGCTGTCAGCGTGACATTACTTGCCTTTAAACAACCAGTTTTCGGGTAGCCATCTTCTCTCAGGTTTTCGGGAAAGATCTGCTGGTACAGTCTCAATGGGAGAATGTTGCTCTGAGCCCCTGTGTCCAGCTTCAACTTTAAGTTGATGGTTGTGGGCCGACCTTTGACCTTTTTTTTGATTTGGATGATGGTGTGCAATTCTCTCCTCGGAGTATTTTCCGCTCTGGACATCTCGTGAAGCTGTATCTTTATGGTTTCGATGTTTAGTGCATTGTCGTGATCATCATCATCATCCTGCTCATCCATGGCATGGATATTGTGTTTCTTTCTCTGGTTCTGCTGTCCGCCTTTGTTTTTGATGTATGTTCCTTCTTTCTTCGTTCTACACCTCTTTTCCCAGTGGTTTAGTTTGCCACATGCATTGCAGCTTGTTCCATATGCTGGACATTTCCTCCTGTCTGTATAATCGTGCGGTCTTCCACAATTTCTGCACATGTTTCCCCCGTTGTCATGTGCATGTCTTTGTGTGTGGTACTTTTCTCTCACTGCATCCACTCTGTTGTCCGTCTCAGAAGCCGTCTGCATGTCAGCCGTTTGAGAAATCAGCGTTTTCATTTGCTGCTTCATGGCTTCATGAGCTCTCGCAGTATCTACAGCCTCTGTTATTTCGAGCTTTTCTTTTCCTATCAGGGCTTTTTGTACCTCTACATGCGCTGACCCCCATATTAGCTGGTCCACAAGCCTTTCCTCCATTTCCTTAAATTTACACTTGCTGGCTTCATTTCTCAGCCTTG
This sequence comes from Somniosus microcephalus, assembly GCF_052327205.1. NCBI lineage: Eukaryota > Metazoa > Chordata > Chondrichthyes > Squaliformes > Somniosidae > Somniosus > Somniosus microcephalus. The sequence continues at coordinate 3,095,098 of NC_141009.1, read as the reverse complement.
TCAGGAAATTGTCAGCTGTTTCACCGGGTTCCTGTCTTAGACTCTGGAATTTGTATCTGTGTATACGGTGATTGGATTTAGGCTCTAGATGGTTGCTGAATTTATCAAAAATTGTCGCTGGGTTTTCCTTTTCCTCTTCAGTCAAACTCCAGCTATTATACAAATCTAGACCTTTTTCTCCTGTCCACAACAGAATGTAACTAACCTTTTCCTCGTTGGTAGCGCCCTTCAGGAAGCTTTTGAATGTGAGCTCACATTTCTGTTTGAACTTGCGGAATGCTTCTACTATATCGTCGGCTTCCCAGTTTGTGAGGGGTTGCATTTGCAGTCAGTGCAGCGGCAGCCGTCATTTTAGTTTCCCATACGATTCACTTTCAATCACCGCAGTCACTGGCACTCACAATCAGCTCATAAAATCACTTTTCGTCTTATTCGTAGTTCGTATAGCACAATTTGTACTCACTTATACCGCTGCCACCATGTTGTGTCTCCTTGTGTTCTTATACTATATATATTACAGACACTTTTAGCTCATTTTAGTTAGTGCTTTTACTTAGCTGTATTCTTGTTTTTGTTACAGTGCTGCCGCATGGTGTGGAGTGATACAAGATGTCTGACGTTGCACTGTGCACTGCCCGTGCACTGTGAGCCACATAGCAATATAACTACACCATACCAAAGTAGTTCCATACAAAAGTAGTTCCATTTAACGATGTGATACTATAACAATGTAACACCCAAACCCTTCACTGTAACACTCTGATATACCCCTCACTGTAACACTCTGATATACCCCACACCCCTCACTGTAACACCCCACACCCCTCACTGTAACACTCTGATATACCCCACACCCCTCACTGTAACACCCCACACCCCTCACTGTAACACTGATATACCCCACACCCTCCACTGTAACACTCTGATATACCCCACACCCCTCACTGTAACACCCCACACCCCTCACTGTAACACTGATATACACCATACCCCGCACTGTAACAGATATATCCCACACCCCTCACTGTAACACTGATATACCCCACACCCTTCACTGTAACACTCTGATATACCCCACACCCCTCACTGTAACACCCTCATATACCCCACACCCCTCACTGTAACACTCTGATATACCCCACACCCCACACTGTAACACTGACATACCCCACACCCCTCACTGTAACACCGATATACCCCACACCCCTCACTGTAACACTGATATACCCCACATCCCTTACTGTAACACTCTGATATACCCCACACCCCTCACAGTAACACTGATATACCCCACACCTCTCACTATAACATTGATATACCCCACACCCCTCACTATAACACTGATATACCCCACACCCCTCATTGTAAAACTGATATACACCACACCCCTCACTGTAACACTGATATATCCCACACACCTCACTGTAACACTGATATACCCCACATCCATCACTGTAACATCCTGAAAAACCCCACACCCCTCACTGTAACACCCTGATATACCCCACACCCCTCACTGTAACACTCTGATATACCCCACACCCCTCACTGTAACACTCTGATATACACCACACCCCTCACTGTAACACTCTGATATATCCCACACCCCTCACTGTAACAATCTGATATACCCCACACCCCTCACTGTAACACGCTGATATACTCCACACCCCTCACTGTAGCACTGATATACCCCACACCCCTCACTGTAACACACTGATATACCCCACACCCCTCACTGTAACATTCTGATGTACCGCACACCCCTCACTGTAACACTGATTTACCTCACACCCCTCACTGTAACACTGATATACCTCACACCCCTCACTGTAACACTGATATACCCCTCACTGTAACAATAACACTGATAGACCCCACACCCCTCACCGTAACACGCTGATATACCCCACACCCCTCAGTGTAACACTGATATACCCCACACCCCTCACTGTAACACACTGATATACCCCACACCCCTCACTGTAACACTGATATACCCCACACCCCTCACTGTAACACTCTGATATACCCCACATCCCCTCACTGTAACACTGATATACCCCACACCCCTCACTGTAACACTCTGATATACCCCACACCCCTCACTGTAACACTGATAGACCCCACACCCCTCACTGTAACACGCTGATATACCCCACACACCTCACTGTAACACTGATATACCCCACACCCCTCACTTTAACACTGATATACCCCACACCCCTCACTGTAACACTGATATACCTCACACCCCTCACTGTAACACGGATATACCCCACACCTCTCACTGTAACACTGATATACCGCACACCCCCTCACTGTAACACTGATATAACCCACACCCCTCACTGTAACACTGATATACCCCACACCCCTCACTGTAACACTGATAGACCCCACACCCCTCAATGTAACACGCTGATATACCCCACACCCCTCACTGTAACACTGATATACCCCACACTCCTCACTGTAACACTGATATACCCCACACACCTCACTGTAACACTGATATACCCCACACCCCTCACTGTAACACTGATATACCTCACAGCCCTCACTGTAACACTGATATACCCCACACCCCTCACTGTAACACTGATATAACCCACACCCCTCACTGTAACACTGATATACCCACACCCCTCACTGTAACACTAATATACCCCACACCCCTCACTGCAACACACTGACATACCCCACACCGCTCACTGTAACACTCTGATATACCCCACACCCCTCACTGTAACACTCTGATATACCCCACACCCCTCACTGTAACACTAATGTACCCCACACCCCTCACTGTAACACTGATATACCCCACACCCCTCACTGTAACACTGATATACCCCACACCCCTCACTGTAACACTGATATACCCCACACCCCTCACTGTAACACTGATATACCCCACACCCCTCACTGTAACACTGATAGACCCCACACCCCTCACTGTAACACGCTGATATACCCCACACCCCTCACTGTAACACTGATATACCCCACACCCCTCACTGTAACACTCTGATATACCCCACACCCCTCACTGTAACACTGATATACCCCACACCCCTCACTGTAACACTCTGATATACCCCACACCCCTCACTGTAACACTATGATATACCCCACACCCCTCACTGTAACACTCTGATATACCCCACACCCCTCACTGTAATACTGATATACCCCACACCCCTCACTGTAACACTGATATACCCCACACCACTCATTGTAAAACTGATATACCCCACACCCCTCACTGTAACACTGATATATCCCACACACCTCACTGTAACACTGATATACCACACACCCATCACTGTAACATCCTGATATACCCCACACCCCTCACTGTAACACCCTGATATACCCCACACCCCTCACTGTAACACTCTGATATACCCCACACCCCTCACTGTAACACTCTGATATACACCACACCCCTCACTGTAACACTCTGATATATCCCACACCCCTCACTGTAACACTCTGATATACACCACATCCCTCACTGTAACACCCTGATATACCCCACATCCCTCACTGTAACAATCTGATATACCCCACACCCCTCACCGTAGCACTCTGATATACTCCACACCCCTCACTGTAGCACTGATATACCCCACACCCCTCACTGTAATACACTGATATACCCCACACCCCTCACTGTAACATTCTGATATACCGCACACCCCTCACTGTAACACTGATATACCCCACACCCTTCGCTGTAACACTGATATACCCACACCCCTCACTGTAACACTGATATACCCCTCACTGTAACACACTCTGATATACCCCAAACCCCTCACTGTAACACTCTGATATACCCCACACCCCTCACTGTAACACTGATATACCCCACACCCCTCACTGTAACACTGATATACCCCACACCCCTCACTGTAACACTCTGATATACCCCACACCCCTCACTGTAACACTCTGATATACACCACACCCCTCACTGTAACATTCTGATATATCCCACACCCCTCACTGTAACACTCTGATATACACCACATCCCTCACTGTAACACCCTGATATACCCCACATCCCTCACTGTAACAATCTGATATACCCCACACCCCTCACTGTAACACGCTGATATACTCCACACCCCTCACTGTAGCACTGATATACCGCACACCCCTCACTGTAACACTGATTTACCTCACACCCCTCACTGTAACACTGATATACCCCACACCCCTCACTGTAACACTGATATACCCCTCACTGTAACAATAACACTGATTGCAGACGGAGTGAATACACATGCTGAAGATGGGCTGCTGAGATTTTAGTGTTTTTAGTGTCTAAAGTGGGGGAAAAAAAGTTTCATTTCATTTCAATTTTTAAAAAGGTTTTAAAATTAAATTTAGTTCTAGTTAAGTTAGTTTAGTTTAGGTTAGTTTAAGTTTAGATTAGTCTAGACAAAGTAGAGAAGGAAAAGACCGCCAGAAAGACTACCAAAGAAAAAAAAAACCCAGAGGAAAATAGAGGAAAAAAAAAGCCAAAGCAAAAAAAAAAAGAAACAAGAGAAGAACTACACAAACCAGTGAACGGCAGCCACACGGGGCTTCAGCAGCGGTGGTTGAGTCGGCGGCATCGGGACCGAGTTCGAGGAGGCGAGGTGACTCGGGCCGCAGCCCAGCGGTCCAGCAACCGGCACAGCCGAGGGGACTCGGGCCGCATCCCAGAAATCGGAACGCAGCCCGGCAACGGGCACAGCGGAGAGGACTCGGGCCGCATCCCAGAAATCGGCACAGCCGAGGAGATCCGGAACGCAGCCCGGCAATCGGCACAGCGGAGAGGACTCGGGCCGCATCGCAGAAATCGGCACAGCCGAGGAGATTCGGAACGCAGCCCGGAAATCCAGCAATCAGCACAGCCGAGGGGACTCGGGCCACAGCCCAACAATCCAGCACGGGAAAGGCCCGAGGAGCCAGGCCAGCAGGCACAGAGACCTCTGAGGAGAAGGAGAGCAACGAGAAGGCTCGCAACCAAGACCGTGAGTACAGGGCCCAGGGAGGGAGGCCCAGGGAAAGGCCCGAGGAGCCAGGCCGAAACAGAGGCCCAGAGACCTCTGAGGGGGAGGGGAACAGCCCGAAGGCACCGGGAAACAGTGGCTCACAGACTCAGACCTGAGAAGGGTGAACCCAGGAGCCGAGGCCCAGGGACCACGGGGTCGGAGAGGGGGACCGGGAAAGTTCGCGAACAGGGAGAGGGTAACACCAAACCCGGGGCCCCAGAAAAGCTTATTCTAAGATCAACAATACTTTACCAAAAATGAGCGAATCAGAAGATCCACAACAGCCCCGCTTCCAGATTCCCCCCAACACCACAAAAAAAGCTATAAAAACGATCAAGCATGCTCAGATGAGAGAAAAACCAGAAACTCTCTTTACTGACTGTTACAACAATGGGACAAAAAGTAACCTCATATTCTACTCAGATCAGCCAGCGGCTTGGATCAGAGCAATAAAATCACACTATACCAGTGTTAAGCTAAAAAATACCGCAAATGGGTCCATAATGAAAATTAACACACCAGGAGACAGTTCAATCACGACTGTCAACGCGTACAATACCGGAACAATATTAGTGCAAGGCTACCTCGACAAATTTGCAACGGCCTTCAGGACACTGAAAAGATCAACTACGAGGGGAATGAACAGCCCCAGAGTGGCCCGCACTCCCCCCAACATTGACAACTTACCAGGAGAAAATCTGCATGGTCAAGGGATGAACGAGCCACACAGTTCAAACCAGACACTAACCCCGGGGAACCACAGCCACACGATACAACTGACAAACCCCAGCATAACTACCACGGAGGAAGCCACACATAGTTCCCCTACCATTCCCAGCCCACCAAGAGAAGAGCAGCATAGCCAGGAAGTGAGTGAGCCTTCCAGGGCCGACCAGCTTAGCCAGGAAGTGAGTGAGCCTTCCAGGGCCGACCAGACACATACCCCGGGATCACACAGCCAGATACAACCAAAAGATAAATTTTATCAATTAGAGATAGAGATGGTTAAACTTAGAGAGGAGGTCCTCAAATTGAATGACAAACAAAAGCAGGAGAGGGAGAGACACAAGATAGAGCTGAATAGACTTGATAACCAGGTGAATCTACTTAAGAATCAGGTGAAAGAGCTGCAGGAAAAAGAAGAGAGCCATAGAGGAGAGAAAACACCATTAGACCAGCAACCAGAGACTAGAGATAAGACAAGACAGAGCCGGACGGAACGGCTGCACTCCCACACGGAACAAAAGCAACAGACACACAATACAAGGGGTGCCACACAGACCGACCAGCATGCTGACTCGCAATCTTCCCCCACCACCATGGAACCACAAGCGAGCCGCTCACAAGAGATACGCACACACCAGACACCCCAGCCCAGCACACACACTATGAGTCCAGGCGAAAGCCACCAGACAGTAAACACAAACAAGGCTGACGTCGTAATACTCATAGACTCAAATGGGAAATTTCTATGGGAGAAAAAGCTCTTCCCTAGAAGTAAAGTAGAAAAGATTTGGTGCCCAACAACAGACAGAGCCATGGGATGGCTGACCAAAGCCAGATTAGGCTCCCCCCAACACATAATAATACACACGGGCACAAATGACCTAAAGGCCAAACAGAAAGAGGTAGCAACATCGCTCAGAGCAATGATTAGGAAGGCAAGCAGTACATTTCCAAACACTAGAATCACTGTTTCCACAATATTGCCGAGAACAGACTTCAACAACAACACAATTCATGAGATAAATGCCAGCATAGCAACAGAATGCGAATCAAACCACAACGTACACCTGGCCCAACACCCCACCCTCGATGAAGAATGTCTTTACGACCACGTCCACATCCAAAGGCAAAAAATATCGATCTTTGCTAAAGCCCTGAAGGACGTCGCTTTTAACCGGGTCCATACCCAGACTCCAAGAGGACCCCCCCCCGACCACCAGAGATCAGCGGGGTACATATCAGGAACACTACAAAGACCACCACCACACCAACCGAGACCGGAGAGGATCCCCATGCAAAACAACATTATCAGACCTGCACCACTCCTGTCCCACAGGGGAATAGGACCGCTACCAGCCAGACAGAGGGAGAGATGCACAGGACGTACGCAATACCTCAGACAGAAACAATCCATTAAGAGACAATAAGCAGATGTGCAGCAGCATCTACTTCCGCCTTATGGATCAAGGACTAATTAATAGAAAGAACTGTAACCAAATTGTATTAACTTTTGTAGACAACTGGGGTGATTTTTCTTTTTCCCCACACTTAGACACGACAAACACGTACCACTCTTTAACCTATCATAGAAAAAGATAAAACTTAACATGAAATCCTTATATATTTCGACCTGGAATATCCAAGGTCTACGCTCTTCAGTGCGAGAAGTGAAGAGTAGGACCCCAGAGTTCATAGAGGAAACTAAAGATCTAGATATTATCATTTTACAGGAAACTTGGTATAAAGGAAAAGGACACACCGGCTGTCCCCAAGGGTACACTGAGCTAGTGGTCCCCTCCAATAAATTACCAAGTGTAACCCAAGGCAGAGACTCCGGAGGCATACTGATCTGGTTTAAAACAGAACTTAAGAATTACATCAAATTTATAAAAAAGGGCGAAAACCATATGTGGCTCAAACTTGAGAGGGAGATTATCTCAAACACCCAAGATGTTTACATTTGCGCACTTTATATCCCTCCAATCGATTCCCCGTACTACAAAGAGGACACCTTCTCCAACATGGAGGGGGAAATTATCCAATACCAGGCCCAGGGGAACGTGTTGATCTGTGGGGACCTCAATTCAAGAACGGGCGAAGAACCAGACTTCACCAATAATCAGGGAAACAATTACGTATTCGGGAATAACCACTTTGACATCCCTTCCCTTCCATACAGGCATAACTGCGACAAGCAGTCAAATACCAACGGTAAACAGCTACTACAGCTCTGTCAAAACCTGGGTCTGTACATTGTCAATGGTAGGTTCATAGGAGACCTCCTAGGAAGATCGACCTACTGCTCACCTCTTGGCTGCAGCACAGTAGACTATATGATTACAGACTTGGACCCATCCTCTTTCAGAGCATTCACAGTCAAACCACAAACAACACTGTCAGATCACAGTCAAATTACTATGTTTCTCAAAAAGACAGAAACAAACAACATAGAAACACAACCCAGTAAACTGTACAACACCAAAAAATCGTACAGATGGGCCAAAAACGACACGGAAAAATACCAGAAAACAATTAGCAATGCATCAACTCAAGCTCTCTTAGACACCTTTCTGGATAACATATACACTCACAATAAAGAAGGCGTAAACCGGGCAGTTAGTAAACTAAACAATATTTTTGATAATTTGGCAACAAATGCAAACTTGAAAGCTCGCAAGAACAAACCCAAAACAAAAAACTATGAAAAATGGTTTGACCATGATTGCCATAACATGAGGAAAAAACTTAGAAAACTATCAAACCAAAAACACAGACATCCAGAAAACGAGGAATTACGCCTTACTTATTGTCAGACGCTAACACAATACAGAAACACACTCAGGACCAAAAAAGAGCAATTTATTAAGAATACACTCAGCTCCATGGAGGAATCCATTGAGTCGAATTGTTTCTGGGACAACTTGAAAACACTACACAAAAAACAACACGACGATTTGTCCATTCAAAATGGGGACACATGGGTAAACCACTTTGAAAAATTATACCAGAAAAACACACTAGGACCAGAGCAACACCAAATACGCAAAAAACTTGAAAAGCTTGAAATGGCCATAAAAGATAACCAAAACCCGCTAGACTCCATAATAACAGAAAAAGAACTTCTTGAAAAACTCAAGGACCTGCGACCAGGAAAAGCTTGCGGGACAGACGGCATACTAAACGAGATGATTAAACACGCAGACGACAAACTGAAACTGGCTATCCTAAAACTCTTCAACTTGGTTCTGAGTGTCGGTTATTTCCCTGACATCTGGAACAAAGGACTCATAACACCCATATACAAAAGTGGGGACAAAATCGACCCAAACAACTATCGAGGCATCTGTGTAAACAGTAACCTGGGGAAGGTATTCTGTAGCATCATAAACAAAAGACTTATAAACTTCCTTGAAGAGCACAATGTCTTGAGTAAAAGCCAAATTGGATTCCTGCCAAACTATGGAACATCCGATCATATCTTCACCCTACAGACCCTAATTGACAAACACGTTCACCATAACAAAAGCAAAATCTACGCATGCTTTGTAGATTTCCAGAAGGCTTTCGACTCCATCTGGCATGACGGTTTATTCCTGAAACTTATCGAAAGCGGGGTAGGAGGTAAAACATATGATGTAATTAAATCAATGTATACAAACAATAAATGTGCAGTTAAAATTGGAGACAAACAAACAAAATACTTCCCACAGGGGCGGGGGGTGACGCAGGGCTCGCCAATCTCACCGACACTCTTTAATATTTACATTAATGGATTGGCAAAACTACTTGAACAATCTACAGCACCCGGCCTCACCCTATATGAATCCAAGGTTAAATTCCTCCTCTATGCCGACGACCTGGTTCTGCTGTCACCAACTAAGGAGGGTCTACAGCAGAACCTGGACCTGCTGGAGTCGTACTGCCAGACTTGGGCCCTGACAATAAATCCCCAAAAAACCAAAGTCCTTGTGTTCCAGCAAAGATCCAAACAACATGGACCCACAATAAATTTCACAGTAGGAACAACCAAAATTGAACAAACCACTCACTACACATACTTGGGCTTAAAAATCAGTTCTACGGGAAACTTCAAACTGGCTGTGAATGAACTGAAAGAGAAAGCAAGAAGGGCTTTCTATGCCATCAAAAAATCAATCCAAATAGAAATCCCAATTAGCATTTGGCTCAAAATTTTCAAATCAGTAATTGAACCAATTGCACTCTATGGCAGTGAGGTCTGGGGACCACTAACACAACAAGATTTTGCAAAATGGGACAAACACCCAATTGAGATCCTACATGCGGAATTCTGTAAAAGTATCCTCCGGACTCAAAGGAAAACAGTAAACAACGCATGCAGGGCGGAACTAGGCCAATACCCATTAATAATCACTATCCAAAAAAGAGCCACCAAATTTTGGAATCACCTACAAATGAGCAACCCCCAATGCTATCACTACGACGCCCTGAAATGCCAAGAGCTGACCATAAAGAAGAATACCCTCAGTCAACTAGTCCTGGGACTCAATAAAGTAACTAATAACAATACTAACAATAACCAGCCCCAGGACAGTGACAGGGTAACACAAAGAATTCGACCCAACACAATCGTCGCTAAGCAAAAGGAAAAATATCTGTCATATTGGGCAGAAACAACAAAAACCCAAAGCAAACTCAATTGCTACTTGGCCCTAAACAGACAATACAACATAGCTGATTACCTGACCATGGTAAAGGATAACAAACTGAGAAGAACCTTGACAAGGTACAGACTTAGCGAACATAGCCTAGCGATCGAAAAAGGCAGACACAGGCAGACCAGGCTGCCAAGAGAAGACAGGATATGCTCTCACTGCAGTCAGGGAGTAGTTGAGACAGAGATGCACTTCCTCACAGCCTGTGGAAAATATCAGGGCATCAGAGAGAATTTCTATCAAAAATTCTCACAAATATGCCCTGAATTCAGAAATCTGACTGACAACCAAAAACTCCCATTCCTACTGGGGGAGGAGAGAAGCTGTGTAACACTGGCGGCACACTATGTTACAGCTTGCCATGAACAGAGGGACAACCAGTAAACTAAGACAAGAGTATATATAAACAAGGCGAAAATATATTTATAAACTCAGGGATATACCTGTTTATACACTGTATGAATGGAACCGCGTTTATGTGTTCAACCATAAATGTATTTTGATGCTTTGGCAACATAAGATGTACCTTATCATGCCAATAAAGCGATTTGTATTGTATTGTATTGATAGACCCCACACCCCTCACCGTAACACGCTGATATACCCCACACCCCTCACTGTAACACTGATATACCCCACACCCCTCACTGTAACACACTGATATACCCCACACCCCTCACTGTAACACTGATATACCCCACACCCCTCACTGTAACACTCTGATATACCCCACATCCCCTCACTGTAACACTGATATACCCCACACCCCTCACTGTAACACTCTGATATACCCCACACACCTCACTGTCACACTGATATACCCCACACCCCTCACTTTAACACTGATATACCCCACATCCCTCACTGTAACACTGATATAAATCACACCCCTCACTGTAACACGGATATACCCCACACCTCTCACTGTAACACTAATATACCGCACACCCCCTCACTGTAACACTGATATAACCCACACCCCTCACTGTAAAACTGATATACCCCACACCCCTCACTGTAACACTGATAGACCCCACACCCCTCAATGTAACACGCTGATATACCCCACACCCCTCACTGTAACACTGATATACCCCACACCCCTCACTGTAACACTGATATACCCCACACACCTCACTGTAACACTGATATACCCCACACCCCTCACTGTAACACTGATATACCCCACAGCCCTCACTGTAACACTGATATACCCCACACCCCTCACTGTAACACTGATATAACCCACACCCCTCACTGTAACACTGATATACCCACACCCCTCACTGTAACACTAATATACCCCACACCCCTCACTGCAACACACTGACATACCCCACACCGCTCACTGTAACACTCTGATATACCCCACACCCCTCACTGTAACACTCTGATATACCCCACACCCCTCACTGTAACACTCTGATATACCCCACACCCCTCACTGTAACACTAATGTACCCCACACCCCTCACTGTAACACTGATATACCCCACACCCCTCACTGTAACACTGATATACCCCACACCCCTCACTGTAACACTGATATACCCCACACCCCTCACTGTAACACTGATAGACCCCACACCCCTCACTGTAACACGCTGATATACCCCACACCCCTCACTGTAACACTGATATACCCCACACCCCTCACTGTAACACTCTGATATACCCCACACCCCTCACTGTAACACTGATATACCCCACACCCCTCACTGTAACACTCTGATATACCCCACACCCCTCACTGTAACACTCTGATATACCCCACACCCCTCACTGTAACACTCTGATATACCCCACCCCTCACTGTAATACTGATATACCCCACACCCCTCACTGTAACACTGATATACCCCACACCACTCATTGTAAAACTGATATACCCCACACCCCTCACTGTAACACTGATATATCCCACACACCTCACTGTAACACTGATATACCACACACCCATCACTGTAACATCCTGATATACCCCACACCCCTCACTGTAACACCCTGATATACCCCACACCCCTCACTGTAACACTCTGATATACCCCACACCCCTCACTGTAACACTTTGATATACACCACACCCCTCACTGTAACACTCTGATATATCCCACACCCCTTACTGTAACACTCTGATATACACCACATCCCTCACTGTAACACCCTGATATACCCCACATCCCTCACTGTAACAATCTGATATACCCCACACCCCTCACTGTAGCACTCTGATATACTCCACACCCCTCACTGTAGCACTGATATACCCCACACCCCTCACTGTAATACACTGATATACCCCACACCCCTCACTGTAACATTCTGATATACCGCACACCCCTCACTGTAACACTGATATACCCCACACCCTTCGCTGTAACACTGATATACCCCACACCCCTCACTGTAACACTGATATACCCCTCACTGTAACACACTCTGATATACCCCAAACCCCTCACTGTAACACTCTGATATACCCCACACACCTCACTGTAACACTGATATACCCCACACCCCTCACTGTAACACTGATATACCCCACACTCCTCACTGTAACACTGATATACCCCAAATCCCTCACTGTAACACTGATATACCCCACACCGCTCACTGTAACACTGATATACCCCACACACCTCATTGTAACACCGATATACCCCACACCCCACACTGTAACACTGATATACCCAAAACCCCTCACTGTAACACTCTGATATAGCCCACACGCCTCACTGGAACACTAATATACCCCACACCCCTCACTGTAACACTGATATACCCCACACACCTCATTGTAACACAGATATACCCCACATCCCTCACTGTAACACTGATATACCCAACACCCCTCACTGTAACACTCTGATATACCCCACACCCCTCACTGTAGCACTCTGATATACCCCACACCCCTCACTGTAGCACTCTGACATACCCCACACCGCTCACTGTAACACTGATATACCCCACACCGCTCACTGTAACACTCTGATATACCCCACACCCCTCACTGTAACACTGATATACCCCACACCCCTCACTGTAGCACTGATATACCCCACACCCCTCACTGTAACACTGATATACCCCACACCCCTCACTGTAGCACTCTGATATACCCCACACCCCTCACTGTAACTCTGATATACCCCACACCCCTCACTGTAAAACTGATAGACCCCACACCCCTCACTGTAACACTCTGATATACCCCACACCCCTCACTGTAACACTGATATACCCCACACCCCTCACTGTAGCACTGATATACCCCACACCCCTCACTGTAACAGTGATATACCCCACACCCCTCACTGTAACACTGATATACCCCACACCCCTCACTGTAACACTGATATACCCCACACCCCTCACTGTAACACTGATATACCCCACACCCCTCACTGTAACACTGATATACCCCACACCCCTCACTGTAACTCTGATATACCCCACACCACTCATTGTAAAACTGATATACCCCACACCCCTCACTGTAACATTGATATATCCCACACACCTCACTGTAACACTGATATACCACACACCCATCACTGTAACATCCTGATATACCCCACACCCCTCACTGTAACACCCTGATATACCTCACACCCCTCACTGTAACACTCTGATATACCCCACACCCCTCACTGTAACACTCTGATATACACCACATCCCTCACTGGAACACCCTGATATACCCCACATTCCTCACTGTAACAATCTGATATACCCCACACCCCTCACTGTAGCACTCTGATATACTCCACACCCCTCACTGTAGCACTGATATACCCACACCCCTCACTGTAATACACTGATATACCCCACACCCTCACTGTAACATTCTGATATACCGCACACCCCTCACTGTAACACTGATATACCCCACACCTTCGCTGTAACACTGATATACCCCACACCCCTCACTGTAACACTGATATACCCCTCACTGTAACACACTCTGATATACCCCCAACCCCTCACTGTAACACTCTGATATACCCCACACCCCTCACTGTAACACTGATATACCCCACACCCCTCACTGTAACACTGATATCACCCCACAACCCCTCACTGTAACACTGATATACCCAAACCCCTCACTGTAACACTGATATACCCCACACACCTCACTGTAACACTGATATACCCACTCCCCTCACTGTAACACTGATATACCCCACACCCCTCACTGTAACACTGATATACTCCACACCCCTCACTGTAACACTGATATACCCCACACCCCTCACTGTAACACTCTGATATACCCCACACCCCTCACTGTAACACTGATATACCCACACCCCTCACTGTAACACTCTGATATATCCCACACCCCCTCACTGTAACACTCTGAATACACCACATCCCTCACTGTAACACTGATATACCCCACACCCTCACTGTAACACTGATATACCCCACACCCCTCACTGTAACACTCTGAGAAACCCCGCACCTCTCACTGTAACACTCTGATATACCCCACACCCCTCACTGTAACACTGATATACCCCACACCCCTCACTGTAACACTGATATACCCCACACCCCTCACTGTAACACTGATATACCCCACACCCCTCACTGTAACACTGATATACCCCACACCCCTCACTGTAACACTGATATACCCCACACCCCCTCACTGTAACACTCTGATATACCCCACACCCCTCACTGTAACACTCTGATATAACCCACACCCCTCACTGTAACAACTGATATACCCACACCCCTCACTGTAACACTGATATACCCCACACCCCTCACTGTAACACTGATATACCCCTCACCCCTCACTGTAACACTGATATACCCCACACCCCTCACTGTAACACTGATATACCCCACACCCCTCACTGTAACACTGATATACCCCACACCTCTCACTGTAACACTGATATACCCCACTCCCTTCACTGTAACACTGATATACCCCACACCCTCACTGTAACACTGATATACCCCACACCCCTCACTGTAACACTGATATACCCCACACCCCTCACTGTAACACTGATATACCCCACACCCCTCACTGTAACACTGATATACCCCACACCCTCACTGTAACACTGATATACCCCACACCTCTCACTGTAACACTGATATACCCCACTCCCTTCACTGTAACACGTGATATACCCCACACCCCTCACTGTAACACTGATTATACCCCACACCCCTCACTGTAACACTGATATACCCCACACCCCTCACTGTAACACTGATATACCCCACACCCCTCACTGTAACACTGATATACCCCACACCCCTCACTGTAACACTGATATACCCCACACCCCTCACTGTAACACTGATATACCCCACACCCCTCACTGTAACACTGATATACCCCACACCCCTCACTGTAACACTGATATACCCCACACCCCTCACTGTAACACTGATATACCCACACCCCTCACTGTAACCCTGATATACCCCACACCCTCACTGTAACACTCTGATATACCCACACCCCTCACTGTAACACTCTGATATACCCCACGACCCCTCACTGTAACACTGATATACCCCACACCCCTCACTGTAACACTGATATACCCCACACCCCTCACTGTAACACTGATATACACCACACCCCTCACTGTAACACTGAGATACCCCACACCCCTCACTGTAACACTGATATACCCCACACCCCTCACTGTAACACTGATATACCCCACACCCCTCACTGTAACACTGATATCACCCAATACCCCACCCCTCACTGTAGACACTGATATACCCAAACACCCCTCACTGTAACACTGATATACCCCACACCTCTCACTGTAACACTGATATACCCCACACCCCTCACTTTAACACTGATATACCCCACACCCCTCACTGTAACACTGATATACCCCACACCCCTCACTGTAACACTCTGATATACCCCACACCCCTCACTGTAACACTGATATACCCCACACCCCTCACTGTAACACTGATATACCCCACACCCCTCACTGTAACACTGATATACCCCACACCCCTCACTGTAACACTGATATACCCCACACCCTCACTGTAATACTGATATACCCCACACCCCTCACTGTAACACTCTGATATACCCCACACCTCTCACTGTAACACTCGATATACCCCACACCCCTCACTGTAACACTGATATACCCCACACCCCTCACTGTAACACTGATATACCCCACACCCCTCACTGTAACACTGATCTACCCCACACCCCTCACTGTAACACTGATATACCCCACACCCCTCACTGTAACACTGATATACCCCACACCCCTCACTGTAACACTGATATACTCCACACCCCCTCACTGTAACACTGATATACCCCACACCCCTCACTGTAACACTGATATACCCCACACCCCTCACTGTAACACTGATATACCCCACACCCCTCACTGTAACACTCTGATATACCCCACACCCCTCACTGTAACACTCTGATATACCCCACACCCCTCACTGTAACACTGATATACCCCACACCCCTCACTGTAACACTGATATACCCCACACCCCTCACTGTAACACTGATATACCCCACACCCCTCACTGTAACACTGATATACCCCACACCCCTCACTGTAACACTGATATACCCCACACCCCTCACTGTAACACTCTGATATACCCCACACCCCTCACTGTTAACACTGATATACCCCACACCCCTCACTGTAACATCTGATATACCCCACACCCCTCACTGTAACACTGATAATACCCCACACCCCTCACTGTAACACTGATAAACCCCACACCCCTCACTGTAACACTGATATACCCCACACCCCTCACTGTAACACTGATATACCCCACACCCCTCACTGTAACACTGATATACCCCACACCCCTCACTGTAACACTGATATACCCCACACCCCTCACTGTAACACTGATATACCCCACACCCCTCACTGTAACACTCTGATATACCCCACACCCCTCACTGTAACACTGATATACCCCACACCCCTCACTGTAACACTGATATACCCCACACCCCTCACTGTAACACTGATATACCCCACACCCCTCACTGTAACACCTGATATACCCCTCACCCCTCACTGTAACACTGATATACCCCACACCCCTCACTGTAACACTGATATACCCCACACCCCTCACTGTAACACTGATATACCCCCCACACCCCTCACTGTAACACTGATATACCCCACACCTCTCACTGTAACACTGATATACCCCACACCCCTCACTGTAACACTGATATACCCCACACCCCTCACTGTAACACTGATATACCCCACACCCCTCACTGTAACACTGATATACCCCACACCCCTCACTGTAACACTGATATACCCCACACCCCTCACTGTAACACTGATATACCCCACACCCCTCACTGTAACACTGATATACCCCACACCCCTCACTGTAACACTCTGATATACCCCACACCCCTCACTGTAACACTCTGATATACCCACACCCCTCACTGTAACACTGATATACCCCACACCCCTCACTGTAACACTGATATACCCCACACCCCTCACTGTAACACTGATATACCCCACACCCCTCACTGTAACACTGATATACCCCACACCCCTCACTGTAACACTGATATACCCCACACCCCTCACTGTAACACTCTGATATACCCCACACCCCTCACTGTAACACTGATATACCCCACACCCCTCACTGTAACATCTGATATACCCCACACCCTCACTGTAACACTGATATACCCCACACCCCTCACTGTAACACTGATATACCCCACACCCCTCACTGTAACACTGATATACCCACACCCCTCACTGTAACACTGATATACCCCACACCCCTCACTGTAACACTGATATACCCCACACCCCTCACTGTAACACTTTGATATACCCCACACCTCTCACTGTAACACTCTGATATACCCCACACCCCTCACTGTAACACTGATATACCCCACACCCCTCACTGTAACACTGATATACCCCACACCCCTCACTGTAACACTGATATACCCCACACCCCTCACTGTGACACTGATATACCCACACCCCTCACTGTAACACTGATATACCCCACACCCCTCACTGTAACACTGATATACCCCACACCCCTCACTGTAACACTCTGATATACCCCACACCTCTCACTGTAACACTCTGATATACCCCACACCCCTCACTGTAACACTGATATACCCCACACCCCTCACTGTAACACTGATATACCCACACCCCTCACTGTAACACTGATATACCCCACACCCCTCACTGTAACACTGATATACCCCACACCCCTCACTGTAACACTGATATACCCCACACCCCTCACTGTAACACTCTGATATACCCCACACCCCTCACTGTAACACTGATATACCCCACACCCCTCACTGTAACATTCTGATATACCCCACACCCCTCACTGTAACACTGATATACCCCCCCCCTACCCACACCCCTCACTGTAACACTGATATACCCCACACCCCTCACTGTAACATCTGATATACCCCACACCCCTCACTGTAACACTGATATACCCCACACCCCTCACTGTAACACTGATATACCCCACACCCCTCACTGTAACACTCTGATATACCCGCACACCCCTCACTGTAACACTGATATACCCCACACCCCTCACTGTAACATTCTGATATACCCCACACCCCTCACTGTAACACTGATATACCCCACACCCCTCACTGTAACACTGATATACCCCACACCCCTCACTGTAACACTCGATATACCCCACACCCCTCACTGTAACACTGATATACCCCACACCCCTCACTGTAACACTGATATACCCCACACCCCTCACTGTAACACTGATATACCCCACACCCTCACTGTAACACTGATATACCCCACACCCCTCACTGTAACACTCTGATATACCCCACACCTCTCACTGTAACACTCTGATATACCCCACACCCCTCACTGTAACACTGATATACCCCACACCCCTCACTGTAACACTGATATACCCCACACCCCTCACTGTAACACTGATATACCCCACACCCCTCACTGTAACACTGATATACCCCACACCCCTCACTGTAACACTCTGATATACCCCACACCCCTCACTGTAACACTGATATACCCCCCCTCACACCCCTCACTGTAACACTGATATACCCCACACCCCTCACTGTAACACTGATATACCCCACACCCCTCACTGTAACACTCTGATATACCCCACACCCCTCACTGTAACACTCTGATATACCCACACACCCTCACTGTAACACTGATATACCCCACACCCCTCACTGTAACACTGATATACCCACACCCCTCACTGTAACACTGATATACCCCACACCCCTCACTGTAACACTGATATACCCACACCCCTCACTGTAACACTGATATACCCCACACCCCTCACTGTAACACTGATATACCCCACACCCCTCACTGTAACACTGATATACCCCACACCCCTCACTGTAACACTCTGATATACCCCACACCCCTCTGTAACCCCCCCTCACTGTAACACTGATATACCCCACACCCCTCACTGTAACACTGATATACCCCACACCCCTCACTGTAACACTGATATACCCCACACCCTCACTGTAACACTGATATACCCCACACCCCTCACTGTAACACTGATATACCCCACACCCCTCACTGTAACACTGATATACCCCACACCCCTCACTGTAACACTGATATACCCCACACCCCTCACTGTAACACTGATATACCCCACACCCCTCACTGTAACACTGATATACCCCACACCCCTCACTGTAACACTGATATACCCACACCCCTCACTGTAACACTGATATACCCCACATACCCCTCACTGTAACCCTGATATACCCCACACCCCTCACTGTAACACCTGATATACCCCACACCCCTCACTGTAACACTCTGATATACCCCACACCCCCTCACTGTAACACTGATATACCCCACACCCCTCACTGTAACACTGATATACCCCACACCCCTCACTGTAACACTGATATACCCCACACCCCTCACTGTAACACTGATATACCCCACACCCCTCACTGTAACACTGATATACCCCACACCCCTCACTGTAACACTGATATACCCCACACCCCTCACTGTAACACTGATATACCCCACACCCCTCACTGTAACACTGATATACCCCACACCCCTCACTGTAACACTGATATACCCCACACCCCTCACTGTAACACTGATATACCCACACCCCTCACTGTAACACTGATATACCCCACACCCTCACTGTAACACTGATATACCCCACACCCCTCACTGTAACACTGATATACCCCACACCACCCTCACTGTAACACTGATATACCCCACACCCCTCACTGTAACACTGATATACCCCACACCCCTCACTGTAACACTGATATACCCCACACCCCTCACTGTAACACTCTGATATACCCCACACCCCTCACTGTAACACTGATATACCCCACACCCCTCACTGTAACACTGATATACCCCACACCCCTCACTGTAACACTGAATATACCCCACACCCCTCACTGTAACACTGATATACCCCACACCCCTCACTGTAACACTGATATACCCCACACCCCTCACTGTAACACTGATATACCCCACACCCCTCACTGTAACACTCGATATACCCCACACCCCTCACTGTAACACTGATATACCCCACACCCCTCACTGTAACACTGATATACCCCACACCCCACTCACAGTAACACTGATACTTACCCCACACCCCTCACTGTAAGCACTGATATACCCCACACCCCTCACTGTAACACTGATATACCCCACACCCTCACTGTAACCCTGATACCCCACACCCCTCACTGTAACACTGATATACCCCACACCCCTCACTGTAACACTGATATACCCCACACCCCTCACTGTAACACTGATATACCCCACACCCCTCACTGTAACACTGATATACCCACACACCCTCACTGAACACTGATATACCCCACACCCCTCACTGTAACACTGAATATACCCCACACCCCTCACTGTAACACTGATATACCCCTACAACCCTCACTGTAACACTGATATACCCCACACCCCTCACTGTAACACTGATATACCCCACACCCCTCACTGTAACACTGATATACCCCTCACCACCTCACTGTAACACTGATATACCCCACACCCCTCACTGTAACACCTGATATACCCCCACACCCTCACTGTAACACTCGATATACCCCCACACCCCTCACTTAGCTACCCTGATATA
Source organism: Somniosus microcephalus (assembly GCF_052327205.1). Lineage (NCBI taxonomy): Eukaryota > Metazoa > Chordata > Chondrichthyes > Squaliformes > Somniosidae > Somniosus > Somniosus microcephalus. Next base: position 3,073,362 of record NC_141009.1, on the reverse strand, counting down.
CCCCACACCCCTCACTGTAACCTCTGATATACCCCACACCCCTCATTGTAACACTCTGATATACCCCACACACCCCTCACTGTAACACTGATATAACCCACACCCCTCACTGTAACACTGATATACCCCACACCCCTCACTGTAACACTGATATACCCCACACCCCTCACTGTAACACTGATATACCCCACACCCCTCACTGTACACTGATATACCCACACCCCTCACTGTAACACTCTGATATACCCCACACCCCTCACTGTAACACTGATATACCCCCACCACCCTCACTGTAACACTGATATACCCCACACCCCTCACTGTAACACTCTGATATACCCCACACCCCTCACTGTAACACTGATATACCCCACACCCCACTGTAGCTCTCTGATATACCCCACACCCCTCACTGTAACACTGAGTATTACCCCCACACCCTCACTGTAACACTGATATACCCCACACCCCTCACTGTAACACTCTGATATACCCCACACCCCTCACTGTAACTCTGATTAATACCCCACAACCCTCACTGTAACACTGATATACCCCACAACCCTCACTGTGAACACTGATATACCCCACACCCCTCACTGTAACAGCTGATATACCCCACACAACTCACTGGAGCACTCTGATATACGCCCACACCCCTCACTGCAACACTGATATACCCCACACCCCTCACTGTAACACTGATATACCCCACACCCCTCAATGTAACTACTGCTGATATACCCCAGCACTCCCTCACTGTACACTGATATACCCGACACCCCTCACTGATAACACTGATATACCCCACACCCCTCACTGTAACACTGATATACCCCACACCCCTCACTGTAACACTCTGATATACCCCACACCCCCTCACTGTAACACTGATATACCCCACACCCCTCACTGTAATCACTGATATACCCCACACCCCTCACTGGTAACACTCTGATATACCCCACACCC